>NW_028249240.1:0-146080 GCF_964263255.1 Lissotriton vulgaris
CTTTTGTCGAAAATCAGCCGTTTTTGCTCGAACATTAAATGCCTCCAAATGGTATTTATTTCACTTCCCGAGCCCCTGGAAGCATGAAAATCACTTTAAACATGCTAATTTTAGCTCTAACACTGATGATCCACCTACAAATGTGAATTGACGTTCAAAAATAAAACATTTGAAAACGGACCATTTTCCACATTTCTGAAGCATGAAGTAATGGGGGGGTGTTATCTCTTTTGTCGAAAATCAGCCGTTTTTGCTCGAACATTAAATGCCTCCAAATGGTATTTAATTAACTTCCCGAGCCCCTGGAAGCATGAAAATCACTTTAAACATGCTAATTTTAGCTCTAACACTGATGATCCACCTACAAATGTGAACTGACGTTCAAAAATAAAACATTTGAAAACGGACCATTTTCCACATTTCTGAAGCATGACGTAATGGGGGGGGTGTTATCTCTTTTGTCGAAAATCAGCCGTTTTTGCTCGAACATTAAATGCCTCCAAATGGTATTTAATTAACTTCCCGGGGTGAAGAAACCCTTTTTGAGAACTCAGAGTGAGTAAATTGGCCATTTTCATGCACTTTTAACCATTCCATAAATCTTGTGTTTTGGGCCCCTGGAAGCATGAAAATCACTTTAAACATGCTAATTTTAGCTCTAACACTGATGATCCACCTACAAATGTGAACTGACGTTCAAAAATAAAACATTTGAAAACGGACCATTTTCCACATTTCTGAAGCATGACGTAATGGGGGGGTGTTATCTCTTTTGTCGAAAATCAGCCGTTTTTGCTCGAACATTAAATGCCTCCAAATGGTATTTATTTCACTTCCCGAGCCCCTGGAAGCATGAAAATCACTTTAAACATGCTAATTTTAGCTCTAACACTGATGATCCACCTACAAATGTGAACTGACGTTCAAAAATAAAACATTTGAAAACGGACCATTTTCCACATTTCTGAAGCATGACGTAATGGGGGGGTGTTATCTCTTTTGTCGAAAATCAGCCGTTTTTGCTCGAACATTAAATGCCTCCAAATGGTATTTAATTAACTTCCCGGGCCCCTGGAAGCATGAAAATCACTTTAAACATGCTAATTTTAGCTCTAACACTGATGATCCACCTACAAATGTGAACTGACGTTCAAAAATAAAACATTTGAAAACGGACCATTTTCCACATTTCTGAAGCATGACGTAATGGGGGGGTGTTATCTCTTTTGTCAAAAATCAGCCGTTTTTGCTCGAACATTAAATGCCTCCAAATGGTATTTATTTCACTTCCCGGGGTGAAGAAACCCTTTTTGAGAACTCAGAGTGAGTAAATTGGCCATTTTCATGCACTTTTAACCATTCCATTAATCTTGTGTTTTGGGCCCCTGGAAGCATGAAAATCACTTTAAACATGCTAATTTTAGCTCTAACACTGATGATCCACCTACAAATGTGAACTGACGTTCAAAAATAAAACATTTGAAAACGGACCATTTTCCACATTTCTGAAGCATGACGTAATGGGGGGGTGTTATCTCTTTTGTCGAAAATCAGCCGTTTTTGCTCGAACATTAAATGCCTCCAAATGGTATTTAATTAACTTCCCGAGCCCCTGGAAGCATGAAAATCACTTTAAACATGCTAATTTTAGCTCTAACACTGATGATCCACCTACAAATGTGAACTGACGTTCAAAAATAAAACATTTGAAAACGGACCATTTTCCACATTTCTGAAGCATGACGTAATGGGGGGGTGTTATCTCTTTTGTCGAAAATCAGCCGTTTTTGCTCGAACATTAAATGCCTCCAAATGGTATTTATTTCACTTCCCGAGCCCCTGGAAGCATGAAAATCACTTTAAACATGCTAATTTTAGCTCTAACACTGATGATCCACCTACAAATGTGAACTGACGTTCAAAAATAAAACATTTGAAAACGGACCATTTTCCACATTTCTGAAGCATGACGTAATGGGGGGGTGTTATCTCTTTTGTCAAAAATCAGCCGTTTTTGCTCGAACATTAAATGCCTCCAAATGGTATTTATTTCACTTCCCGGGGTGAAGAAACCCTTTTTGAGAACTCAGAGTGAGTAAATTGGCCATTTTCATGCACTTTTAACCATTCCATTAATCTTGTGTTTTGGGCCCCTGGAAGCATGAAAATCACTTTAAACATGCTAATTTTAGCTCTAACACTGATGATCCACCTACAAATGTGAACTGACGTTCAAAAATAAAACATTTGAAAACGGACCATTTTCCACATTTCTGAAGCATGACGTAATGGGGGGGTGTTATCTCTTTTGTCGAAAATCAGCCGTTTTTGCTCGAACATTAAATGCCTCCAAATGGTATTTAATTAACTTCCCGAGCCCCTGGAAGCATGAAAATCACTTTAAACATGCTAATTTTAGCTCTAACACTGATGATCCACCTACAAATGTGAACTAACGTTCAAAAATAAAACATTTGAAAACGGACCATTTTCCACATTTCTGAAGCATGACGTAATGGGGGGGTGTTATCTCTTTTGTCGAAAATCAGCCGTTTTTGCTCGAACATTAAATGCCTCCAAATGGTATTTATTTCACTTCCCGGGGTGAAGAAACCCTTTTTGAGAACTCAGAGTGAGTAAATTGGCCATTTTCATGCACTTTTAACCATTCCATTAATCTTGTGTTTTGGGCCCCTGGAAGCATGAAAATCACTTTAAACATGCTAATTTTAGCTCTAACACTGATGATCCACCTACAAATGTGAACTGACGTTCAAAAATAAAACATTTGAAAACGGACCATTTTCCACATTTCTGAAGCATGACGTAATGGGGGGGTGTTATCTCTTTTGTCGAAAATCAGCCGTTTTTGCTCGAACATTAAATGCCTCCAAATGGTATTTAATTAACTTCCCGAGCCCCTGGAAGCATGAAAATCACTTTAAACATGCTAATTTTAGCTCTAACACTGATGATCCACCTACAAATGTGAACTGACGTTCAAAAATAAAACATTTGAAAACGGACCATTTTCCACATTTCTGAAGCATGACGTAATGGGGGGGTGTTATCTCTTTTGTCGAAAATCAGCCGTTTTTGCTCGAACATTAAATGCCTCCAAATGGTATTCATTTCACTTCCCAAGCCCCTGGAAGCATGAAAATCACTTTAAACATGCTAATTTTAGCTCTAACACTGATGATCCACCTACAAATGTGAACTGACGTTCAAAAATAAAACATTTGAAAACGGACCATTTTCCACATTTCTGAAGCATGACGTAATGGGGGGGTGTTATCTCTTTTGTCGAAAATCAGCCGTTTTTGCTCGAACATTAAATGCCTCCAAATGGTATTTAATTAACTTCCCGAGCCCCTGGAAGCATGAAAATCACTTTAAACATGCTAATTTTAGCTCTAACACTGATGATCCACCTACAAATGTGAACTGACGTTCAAAAATAAAACATTTGAAAACGGACCATTTTCCACATTTCTGAAGCATGACGTAATGGGGGGGTGTTATCTCTTTTGTCGAAAATCAGCCGTTTTTGCTCGAACATTAAATGCCTCCAAATGGTATTTATTTCACTTCCCGAGCCCCTGGAAGCATGAAAATCACTTTAAACATGCTAATTTTAGCTCTAACACTGATGATCCACCTACAAATGTGAATTGACGTTCAAAAATAAAACATTTGAAAACGGACCATTTTCCACATTTCTGAAGCATGAAGTAATGGGGGGGTGTTATCTCTTTTGTCGAAAATCAGCCGTTTTTGCTCGAACATTAAATGCCTCCAAATGGTATTTAATTAACTTCCCGAGCCCCTGGAAGCATGAAAATCACTTTAAACATGCTAATTTTAGCTCTAACACTGATGATCCACCTACAAATGTGAACTGACGTTCAAAAATAAAACATTTGAAAACGGACCATTTTCCACATTTCTGAAGCATGACGTAATGGGGGGGGTGTTATCTCTTTTGTCGAAAATCAGCCGTTTTTGCTCGAACATTAAATGCCTCCAAATGGTATTTAATTAACTTCCCGGGGTGAAGAAACCCTTTTTGAGAACTCAGAGTGAGTAAATTGGCCATTTTCATGCACTTTTAACCATTCCATAAATCTTGTGTTTTGGGCCCCTGGAAGCATGAAAATCACTTTAAACATGCTAATTTTAGCTCTAACACTGATGATCCACCTACAAATGTGAACTGACGTTCAAAAATAAAACATTTGAAAACGGACCATTTTCCACATTTCTGAAGCATGACGTAATGGGGGGGTGTTATCTCTTTTGTCGAAAATCAGCCGTTTTTGCTCGAACATTAAATGCCTCCAAATGGTATTTATTTCACTTCCCGAGCCCCTGGAAGCATGAAAATCACTTTAAACATGCTAATTTTAGCTCTAACACTGATGATCCACCTACAAATGTGAACTGACGTTCAAAAATAAAACATTTGAAAACGGACCATTTTCCACATTTCTGAAGCATGACGTAATGGGGGGGTGTTATCTCTTTTGTCGAAAATCAGCCGTTTTTGCTCGAACATTAAATGCCTCCAAATGGTATTTAATTAACTTCCCGGGCCCCTGGAAGCATGAAAATCACTTTAAACATGCTAATTTTAGCTCTAACACTGATGATCCACCTACAAATGTGAACTGACGTTCAAAAATAAAACATTTGAAAACGGACCATTTTCCACATTTCTGAAGCATGACGTAATGGGGGGGTGTTATCTCTTTTGTCAAAAATCAGCCGTTTTTGCTCGAACATTAAATGCCTCCAAATGGTATTTATTTCACTTCCCGGGGTGAAGAAACCCTTTTTGAGAACTCAGAGTGAGTAAATTGGCCATTTTCATGCACTTTTAACCATTCCATTAATCTTGTGTTTTGGGCCCCTGGAAGCATGAAAATCACTTTAAACATGCTAATTTTAGCTCTAACACTGATGATCCACCTACAAATGTGAACTGACGTTCAAAAATAAAACATTTGAAAACGGACCATTTTCCACATTTCTGAAGCATGACGTAATGGGGGGGTGTTATCTCTTTTGTCGAAAATCAGCCGTTTTTGCTCGAACATTAAATGCCTCCAAATGGTATTTAATTAACTTCCCGAGCCCCTGGAAGCATGAAAATCACTTTAAACATGCTAATTTTAGCTCTAACACTGATGATCCACCTACAAATGTGAACTGACGTTCAAAAATAAAACATTTGAAAACGGACCATTTTCCACATTTCTGAAGCATGACGTAATGGGGGGGTGTTATCTCTTTTGTCGAAAATCAGCCGTTTTTGCTCGAACATTAAATGCCTCCAAATGGTATTTATTTCACTTCCCGAGCCCCTGGAAGCATGAAAATCACTTTAAACATGCTAATTTTAGCTCTAACACTGATGATCCACCTACAAATGTGAACTGACGTTCAAAAATAAAACATTTGAAAACGGACCATTTTCCACATTTCTGAAGCATGACGTAATGGGGGGGTGTTATCTCTTTTGTCAAAAATCAGCCGTTTTTGCTCGAACATTAAATGCCTCCAAATGGTATTTATTTCACTTCCCGGGGTGAAGAAACCCTTTTTGAGAACTCAGAGTGAGTAAATTGGCCATTTTCATGCACTTTTAACCATTCCATTAATCTTGTGTTTTGGGCCCCTGGAAGCATGAAAATCACTTTAAACATGCTAATTTTAGCTCTAACACTGATGATCCACCTACAAATGTGAACTGACGTTCAAAAATAAAACATTTGAAAACGGACCATTTTCCACATTTCTGAAGCATGACGTAATGGGGGGGTGTTATCTCTTTTGTCGAAAATCAGCCGTTTTTGCTCGAACATTAAATGCCTCCAAATGGTATTTAATTAACTTCCCGAGCCCCTGGAAGCATGAAAATCACTTTAAACATGCTAATTTTAGCTCTAACACTGATGATCCACCTACAAATGTGAACTGACGTTCAAAAATAAAACATTTGAAAACGGACCATTTTCCACATTTCTGAAGCATGACTTAATGGGGGGGTGTTATCTCTTTTGTCGAAAATCAGCCGTTTTTGCTCGAACATTAAATGCCTCCAAATGGTATTTAATTAACTCCCTGGGGTGAAGAAACCCTTTTTGAGAACTCAGTGTGAGTAAATTGGCCATTTTCATGCACTTTTAACCATTCCATAAATCTTGTGTTTTGGGCCCCTGGAAGCATGAAAATCACTTTAAACATGCTAATTTTAGCTCTAACACTGATGATCCACCTACAAATGTGAACTGACGTTCAAAAATAAAACATTTGAAAACGGACCATTTTCCACATTTCTGAAGCATGACGTAATGGGGGGGTGTTATCTCTTTTGTCGAAAATCAGCCGTTTTTGCTCGAACATTAAATGCCTCCAAATGGTATTTAATTAACTTCCCGAGCCCCTGGAAGCATGAAAATCACTTTAAACATGCTAATTTTAGCTCTAACACTGATGATCCACCTACAAATGTGAACTAACGTTCAAAAATAAAACATTTGAAAACGGACCATTTTCCACATTTCTGAAGCATGACGTAATGGGGGGGTGTTATCTCTTTTGTCGAAATCAGCCGTTTTTGCTCGAACATTAAATGCCTCCAAATGGTATTTATTTCACTTCCCGGGGTGAAGAAACCCTTTTTGAGAACTCAGAGTGAGTAAATTGGCCATTTTCATGCACTTTTAACCATTCCATTAATCTTGTGTTTTGGGCCCCTGGAAGCATGAAAATCACTTTAAACATGCTAATTTTAGCTCTAACACTGATGATCCACCTACAAATGTGAACTGACGTTCAAAAATAAAACATTTGAAAACGGACCATTTTCCACATTTCTGAAGCATGACGTAATGGGGGGGTGTTATCTCTTTTGTCGAAAATCAGCCGTTTTTGCTCGAACATTAAATGCCTCCAAATGGTATTTAATTAACTTCCCGAGCCCCTGGAAGCATGAAAATCACTTTAAACATGCTAATTTTAGCTCTAACACTGATGATCCACCTACAAATGTGAACTGACGTTCAAAAATAAAACATTTGAAAACGGACCATTTTCCACATTTCTGAAGCATGACGTAATGGGGGGGTGTTATCTCTTTTGTCGAAAATCAGCCGTTTTTGCTCGAACATTAAATGCCTCCAAATGGTATTCATTTCACTTCCCAAGCCCCTGGAAGCATGAAAATCACTTTAAACATGCTAATTTTAGCTCTAACACTGATGATCCACCTACAAATGTGAACTGACGTTCAAAAATAAAACATTTGAAAACGGACCATTTTCCACATTTCTGAAGCATGACGTAATGGGGGGGTGTTATCTCTTTTGTCGAAAATCAGCCGTTTTTGCTCGAACATTAAATGCCTCCAAATGGTATTTAATTAACTTCCCGAGCCCCTGGAAGCATGAAAATCACTTTAAACATGCTAATTTTAGCTCTAACACTGATGATCCACCTACAAATGTGAACTGACGTTCAAAAATAAAACATTTGAAAACGGACCATTTTCCACATTTCTGAAGCATGACGTAATGGGGGGGTGTTATCTCTTTTGTCGAAAATCAGCCGTTTTTGCTCGAACATTAAATGCCTCCAAATGGTATTTATTTCACTTCCCGAGCCCCTGGAAGCATGAAAATCACTTTAAACATGCTAATTTTAGCTCTAACACTGATGATCCACCTACAAATGTGAATTGACGTTCAAAAATAAAACATTTGAAAACGGACCATTTTCCACATTTCTGAAGCATGAAGTAATGGGGGGGTGTTATCTCTTTTGTCGAAAATCAGCCGTTTTTGCTCGAACATTAAATGCCTCCAAATGGTATTTAATTAACTTCCCGAGCCCCTGGAAGCATGAAAATCACTTTAAACATGCTAATTTTAGCTCTAACACTGATGATCCACCTACAAATGTGAACTGACGTTCAAAAATAAAACATTTGAAAATGGACCATTTTCCACATTTCTGAAGCATGACGTAATGGGGGGGGTGTTATCTCTTTTGTCGAAAATCAGCCGTTTTTGCTCGAACATTAAATGCCTCCAAATGGTATTTAATTAACTTCCCGGGGTGAAGAAACCCTTTTTGAGAACTCAGAGTGAGTAAATTGGCCATTTTCATGCACTTTTAACCATTCCATAAATCTTGTGTTTTGGGCCCCTGGAAGCATGAAAATCACTTTAAACATGCTAATTTTAGCTCTAACACTGATGATCCACCTACAAATGTGAACTGACGTTCAAAAATAAAACATTTGAAAACGGACCATTTTCCACATTTCTGAAGCATGACGTAATGGGGGGGTGTTATCTCTTTTGTCGAAAATCAGCCGTTTTTGCTCGAACATTAAATGCCTCCAAATGGTATTTATTTCACTTCCCGAGCCCCTGGAAGCATGAAAATCACTTTAAACATGCTAATTTTAGCTCTAACACTGATGATCCACCTACAAATGTGAACTGACGTTCAAAAATAAAACATTTGAAAACGGACCATTTTCCACATTTCTGAAGCATGACGTAATGGGGGGGTGTTATCTCTTTTGTCGAAAATCAGCCGTTTTTGCTCGAACATTAAATGCCTCCAAATGGTATTTAATTAACTTCCCGGGCCCCTGGAAGCATGAAAATCACTTTAAACATGCTAATTTTAGCTCTAACACTGATGATCCACCTACAAATGGGAACTGACGTTCAAAAATAAAACATTTGAAAACGGACCATTTTCCACATTTCTGAAGCATGACGTAATGGGGGGGTGTTATCTCTTTGGTCGAAAATCAGCCGTTTTTGCTCGAACATTAAATGCCTCCAAATGGTATTTATTTAACTTCCCGGGGTGAAGAAACCCTTTTTGAGAACTCAGAGTGAGTAAATTGGCCACTTTCATGCACTTTTAACCATTCCATAAATCTTGTGTTTTGGGCCCCTGGAAGCATGAAAATCACTTTAAACATGCTAATTTTAGCTCTAACACTGATGATCCACCTACAAATGTGAACTGACGTTCAAAAATAAAACATTTGAAAACGGACCATTTTCCACATTTCTGAAGCATGACGTAATGGGGGGTGTTATCTCTTTTGTCGAAAATCAGCCGTTTTTGCTCGAACATTAAATGCCTCCAAATGGTATTTATTTCACTTCCCGGGGTGAAGAAACCCTTTTTGAGAACTCAGAGTGAGTAAATTGGCCATTTTCATGCACTTTTAACCATTCCATTAATCTTGTGTTTTGGGCCCCTGGAAGCATGAAAATCACTTTAAACATGCTAATTTTAGCTCTAACACTGATGATCCACCTACAAATGTGAACTGACGTTCAAAAATAAAACATTTGAAAACGGACCATTTTCCACATTTCTGAAGCATGACGTAATGGGGGGGTGTTATCTCTTTTGTCGAAAATCAGCCGTTTTTGCTCGAACATTAAATGCCTCCAAATGGTATTTAATTAACTTCCCGAGCCCCTGGAAGCATGAAAATCACTTTAAACATGCTAATTTTAGCTCTAACACTGATGATCCACCTACAAATGTGAACTGACGTTCAAAAATAAAACATTTGAAAACGGACCATTTTCCACATTTCTGAAGCATGATGTAATGAGGGGGTGTTATCTCTTTTGTCGAAAATCAGCCGTTTTTGCTCGAACATTAAATGCCTCCAAATGGTATTTAATTAACTTCCCGAGCCCCTGGAAGCATGAAAATCACTTTAAATATGCTAATTTTAGCTCTAACACTGATGATCCACCTACAAATGTGAACTGACGTTCAAAAATAAAACATTTGAAAACGGACCATTTTCCACATTTCTGAAGCATGACGTAATGGGGGGGTGTTATCTCTTTTGTCGAAAATCAGCCGTTTTTGCTCGAACATTAAATGCCTCCAAATGGTATTTATTTCACTTCCCGGGGTGAAGAAACCCTTTTTGAGAACTCAGAGTGAGTAAATTGGCCATTTTCATGCACTTTTAACCATTCCATTAATCTTGTGTTTTGGGCCCCTGGAAGCATGAAAATCACTTTAAACATGCTAATTTTAGCTCTAACACTGATGATCCACCTACAAATGTGAACTGACGTTCAAAAATAAAACATTTGAAAACGGACCATTTTCCACATTTCTGAAGCATGACGTAATGGGGGGGTGTTATCTCTTTTGTCGAAAATCAGCCGTTTTTGCTCGAACATTAAATGCCTCCAAATGGTATTTAATTAACTTCCCGAGCCCCTGGAAGCATGAAAATCACTTTAAACATGCTAATTTTAGCTCTAACACTGATGATCCACCTACAAATGTGAACTGACGTTCAAAAATAAAACATTTGAAAACGGACCATTTTCCACATTTCTGAAGCATGACGTAATGGGGGGGTGTTATCTCTTTTGTCGAAAATCAGCCGTTTTTGCTCGAACATTAAATGCCTCCAAATGGTATTTATTTCACTTCCCGAGCCCCTGGAAGCATGAAAATCACTTTAAACATGCTAATTTTAGCTCTAACACTGATGATCCACCTACAAATGTGAACTGACGTTCAAAAATAAAACATTTGAAAACGGACCATTTTCCACATTTCTGAAGCATGACGTAATGGGGGGGTGTTATCTCTTTTGTCGAAAATCAGCCGTTTTTGCTCGAACATTAAATGCCTCCAAATGGTATTTAATTAACTTCCCGCGCCCCTGGAAGCATGAAAATCACTTTAAACATGCTAATTTTAGCTCTAACACTGATGATCCACCTACAAATGTGAACTGACGTTCAAAAATAAAACATTTGAAAACGGACCATTTTCCACATTTCTGAAGCATGACGTAATGGGGGGTGTTATCTCTTTTGTCGAAAATCAGCTGTTTTTGCTCGAACATTAAATGCCTCCAAATGGTATTTAATTAACTTCCCGAGCCCCTGGAAGCATGAAAATCACTTTAAACATGCTAATTTTAGCTCTAACACTGATGATCCACCTACAAATGTGAACTGACGTTCAAAAATAAAACATTTGAAAACGGACCATTTTCCACATTTCTGAAGCATGACGTAATGGGGGGGTGTTATCTCTTTTGTCGAAAATCAGCCGTTTTTGCTCGAACATTAAATGCCTCCAAATGGTATTTATTTCACTTCCCGAGCCCCTGGAAGCATGAAAATCACTTTAAACATGCTAATTTTAGCTCTAACACTGATGATCCACCTACAAATGTGAACTGACGTTCAAAAATAAAACATTTGAAAACGGACCATTTTCCACATTTCTGAAGCATGACGTAATGGGGGGGTGTTATCTCTTTTGTCGAAAATCAGCCGTTTTTGCTCGAACATTAAATGCCTCCAAATGGTATTTAATTAACTTCCCGAGCCCCTGGAAGCATGAAAATCACTTTAAACATGCTAATTTTAGCTCTAACACTGATGATCCACCTACAAATGTGAACTGACGTTCAAAAATAAAACATTTGAAAACGGACCATTTTCCACATTTCTGAAGCATGACGTAATGGGGGGGTGTTATCTCTTTTGTCGAAAATCAGCCGTTTTTGCTCGAACATTAAATGCCTCCAAATGGTATTTATTTCACTTCCCGGGGTGAAGAAACCCTTTTTGAGAACTCAGAGTGAGTAAATTGGCCATTTTCATGCACTTTTAACCATTCCATAAATCTTGTGTTTTGGGCCCCTGGAAGCATGAAAATCACTTTAAACATGCTAATTTTAGCTCTAACACTGATGATCCACCTACAAATGTGAACTGACGTTCAAAAATAAAACATTTGAAAACGGACCATTTTCCACATTTCTGAAGCATGACGTAATGGGGGGGTGTTATCTCTTTTGTCGAAAATCAGCCGTTTTTGCTCGAACATTAAATGCCTCCAAATGGTATTTAATTAACTTCCCGAGCCCCTGGAAGCATGAAAATCACTTTAAACATGCTAATTTTAGCTCTAACACTGATGATCCACCTACAAATGTGAACTGACGTTCAAAAATAAAACATTTGAAAACGGACCATTTTCCACATTTCTGAAGCATGACGTAATGGGGGGGTGTTATCTCTTTTGTCGAAAATCAGCCGTTTTTGCTCGAACATTAAATGCCTCCAAATGGTATTTAATTAACTTCCCGAGCCCCTGGAAACATGAAAATCACTTTAAACATGCTAATTTTAGCTCTAACACTGATGATCCACCTACAAATGTGAACTGACGTTCAAAAATAAAACATTTGAAAACGGACCATTTTCCACATTTCTGAAGCATGACGTAATGGGGGGGTGTTATCTCTTTTGTCGAAAATCAGCCGTTTTTGCTCGAACATTAAATGCCTCCAAATGGTATTTATTTCACTTCCCGAGCCCCTGGAAGCATGAAAATCACTTTAAACATGCTAATTTTAGCTCTAACACTGATGATCCACCTACAAATGTGAACTGACGTTCAAAAATAAAACATTTGAAAACGGACCATTTTCCACATTTCTGAAGCATGAAGTAATGGGGGGGTGTTATCTCTTTTGTCGAAAATCAGCCGTTTTTGCTCGAACATTAAATGCCTCCAAATGGTATTTAATTAACTTCCCGAGCCCCTGGAAGCATGAAAATCACTTTAAACATGCTAATTTTAGCTCTAACACTGATGATCCACCTACAAATGTGAACTGACGTTCAAAAATAAAACATTTGAAAACGGACCATTTTCCACATTTCTGAAGCATGACGTAATTGGGGGGTGTTATCTCTTTTGTCGAAAATCAGCCGTTTTTGCTCGAACATTAAATGCCTCCAAATGGTATTTAATTAACTTCCCGGGGTGAAGAAACCCTTTTCGAGAACTCAGAGTGAGTAAATTGGCCATTTTCATGCACTTTTAAACATTCCATAAATCTTGTGTTTTGGGCCCCTGGAAGCATGAAAATCACTTTAAACATGCTAATTTTAGCTCTAACACTGATGATCCACCTACAAATGTGAACTGACGTTCAAAAATAAAACATTTGAAAACGGACCATTTTCCACATTTCTGAAGCATGACGTAATGGGGGGTGTTATCTCTTTTGTCGAAAATCAGCCGTTTTTGCTCGAACATTAAATGCCTCCAAATGGTATTTATTTCACTTCCCGGGGTGAAGAAACCCTTTTTGAGAACTCAGAGTGAGTAAATTGGCCATTTTCATGCACTTTTAACCATTCCATTAATCTTGTGTTTTGGGCCCCTGGAAGCATGAAAATCACTTTAAACATGCTAATTTTAGCTCTAACACTGATGATCCACCTACAAATGTGAACTGACGTTCAAAAATAAAACATTTGAAAACGGACCATTTTCCACATTTCTGAAGCATGATGTAATGGGGGGGTGTTATCTCTTTTGTCGAAAATCAGCCGTTTTTGCTCGAACATTAAATGCCTCCAAATGGTATTTAATTAACTTCCCGAGCCCCTGGAAGCATGAAAATCACTTTAAACATGCTAATTTTAGCTCTAACACTGATGATCCACCTATAAATGTGAACTGACGTTCAAAAATAAAACATTTGAAAACGGACCATTTTCCACATTTCTGAAGCATGACGTAATGGGGGGGTGTTATCTCTTTTGTCGAAAATCAGCCGTTTTTGCTCGAACATTAAATGCCTCCAAATGGTATTTATTTCACTTCTCGGGGTGAAGAAACCCTTTTTGAGAACTCAGAGTGAGTAAATTGGCCATTTTCATGCACTTTTAACCATTCCATTAATCTTGTGTTTTGGGCCCCTGGAAGCATGAAAATCACTTTAAACATTCTAATTTTAGCTCTAACACTGATGATCCACCTACAAATGTGAACTGACGTTCAAAAATAAAACATTTGAAAACGGACCATTTTCCACATTTCTGAAGCATGACGTAATGGGGGGGTGTTATCTCTTTTGTCGAAAATCAGCCGTTTTTGCTCGAACATTAAATGCCTCCAAATGGTATTTATTTCACTTCCCGAGCCCCTGGAAGCATGAAAATCACTTTAAACATGCTAATTTTAGCTCTAACACTGATGATCCACCTACAAATGTGAACTGACGTTCAAAAATAAAACATTTGAAAACGGACCATTTTCCACATTTCTGAAGCATGACGTAATGGGGGGGTGTTATCTCTTTTGTCGAAAATCAGCCGTTTTTGCTCGAACATTAAATGCCTCCAAATGGTATTTAATTAACTTCCCGAGCCCCTGGAAGCATGAAAATCACTTTAAACATGCTAATTTTAGCTCTAACACTGATGATCCACCTACAAATGTGAACTGACGTTCAAAAATAAAACATTTGAAAACGGACCATTTTCCACATTTCTGAAGCATGACGTAATGGGGGGGTGTTATCTCTTTTGTCGAAAATCAGCCGTTTTTGCTCGAACATTAAATGCCTCCAAATGGTATTTAATTAACTTCCCGAGCCCCTGGAAGCATGAAAATCACTTTAAACATGCTAATTTTAGCTCTAACACTGATGATCCACCTACAAATGTGAACTGACGTTCAAAAATAAAACATTTGAAAACGGACCATTTTCCACATTTCTGAAGCATGACGTAATGGGGGGGTGTTATCTCTTTTGTCGAAAATCAGCCGTTTTTGCTCGAACATTAAATGCCTCCAAATGGTATTTAATTAACTTCCCGAGCCCCTGGAAGCATGAAAATCACTTTAAAGATGCTAATTTTAGCTCTAACACTGATGATCCACCTACAAATGTGAACTGACGTTCAAAAATAAAACATTTGAAAACGGACCATTTTCCACATTTCTGAAGCATGACGTAATGGGGGGGTGTTATCTCTTTTGTCGAAAATCAGCCGTTTTTGCTCGAACATTAAATGCCTCCAAATGGTATTTATTTCACTTCCCGGGGTGAAGAAACCCTTTTTGAGAACTCAGAGTGAGTAAATTGGCCATTTTCATGCACTTTTAACCATTCCAGAAATCTTGTGTTTTGGGCCCCTGGAAGCATGAAAATCACTTTAAACATGCTAATTTTAGCTCTAACACTGATGATCCACCTACAAATGTGAACTGACGTTCAAAAATAAAACATTTGAAAACGGACCATTTTCCACATTTCTGAAGCATGACGTAATGGGGGGGGTGTTATCTCTTTTGTCGAAAATCAGCCGTTTTTGCTCGAACATTAAATGCCTCCAAATGGTATTTAATTAACTTCCCGAGCCCCTGGAAGCATGAAAATCACTTTAAACATGCTAATTTTAGCTCTAACACTGATGATACACCTACAAATGTGAACTGACGTTCAAAAATAAAACATTTGAAAACGGACCATTTTCCACATTTCTGAAGCATGACGTAATGGGGGGGTGTTAACTCTTTTGTCGAAAATCAGCCGTTTTTGCTCGAACATTAAATGCCTCCAAATGGTATTTAATTAACTTCCCGAGCCCCTGGAAGCATGAAAATCACTTTAAACATGCTAATTTTAGCTCTAACACTGATGATCCACCTACAAATGTGAACTGACGTTCAAAAATAAAACATTTGAAAACGGACCATTTTCCACATTTCTGAAGCATGATGTAATGGGGGGGTGTTATCTCTTTTGTCGAAAATCAGCCGTTTTTGCTCGAACATTAAATGCCTCCAAATGGTATTTATTTCACTTCCCGGGGTGAAGAAACCCTTTTTGAGAACTCAGAGTGAGTAAATTGGCCATTTTCATGCACTTTTAACCATTCCATAAATCTTGTGTTTTGGGCCCCTGGAAGCATGAAAATCACTTTAAACATGCTAATTTTAGCTCTAACACTGATGATCCACCTACAAATGTGAACTGACGTTCAAAAATAAAACATTTGAAAACGGACCATTTTCCACATTTCTGAAGCATGACGTAATGGGGGGGTGTTATCTCTTTTGTCGAAAATCAGCCGTTTTTGCTCGAACATTAAATGCCTCCAAATGGTATTTAATTAACTTCCCGAGCCCCTGGAAGCATGAAAATTACTTTAAACATGCTAATTTTAGCTCTAACACTGATGATCCACCTACAAATGTGAACTGACGTTCAAAAATAAAACATTTGAAAACGGACCATTTTCCACATTTCTGAAGCATGACGTAATGGGGGGGTGTTATCTCTTTTGTCGAAAATCAGCCATTTTTGCTCGAACATTAAATGCCTCCAAATGGTATTTAATTAACTTCCCGGGGTGAAGAAACCCTTTTTGAGAACTCAGAGTGAGTAAATTGGCCATTTTCATGCACTTTTAACCATTCCATAAATCTTGTGTTTTGGGCCCCTGGAAGCATGAAAATCACTTTAAACATGCTAATTTTAGCTCTAACACTGATGATCCACCTACAAATGTGAACTGACGTTCAAAAATAAAACATTTGAAAACGGACTATTTTCCACATTTCTGAAGCATGACGTAATGGGGGGGTGTTATCTCTTTTGTCGAAAATCAGCCGTTTTTGCTCGAACATTAAATGCCTCCAAATGGTATTTAATTAACTTCCCGAGCCCCTGGAAGCATGAAAATCACTTTAAACATGCTAATTTTAGCTCTAACACTGATGATCCACCTACAAATGTGAACTGACGTTCAAAAATAAAACATTTGAAAACGGACCATTTTCCACATTTCTGAAGCATGACGTAATGGGGGGGTGTTATCTCTTTTGTCGAAAATCAGCCGTTTTTGCTCGAACATTAAATGCCTCCAAATGGTATTTAATTAACTTCCCGAGCCCCTGGAAGCATGAAAATCACTTTAAACATGCTAATTTTAGCTCTAACACTGATGATCCACCTACAAATGTGAACTGACGTTCAAAAATAAAACATTTGAAAACGGACCATTTTCCACATTTCTGAAGCATGATGTAATGGGGGGGTGTTATCTCTTTTGTCGAAAATCAGCCGTTTTTGCTCGAACATTAAATGCCTCCAAATGGTATTTATTTCACTTCCCGAGCCCCTGGAAGCATGAAAATCACTTTAAACATGCTAATTTTAGCTCTAACACTGATGATCCACCTACAAATGTGAACTGACGTTCAAAAATAAAACATTTGAAAACGGACCATTTTCCACATTTCTGAAGCATGACGTAATGGGGGGGTGTTATCTCTTTTGTCAAAAATCAGCCGTTTTTGCTCGAACATTAAATGCCTCCAAATGGTATTTATTTCACTTCCCGGGGTGAAGAAACCCTTTTTGAGAACTCAGAGTGAGTAAATTGGCCATTTTCATGCACTTTTAACCATTCCATTAATCTTGTGTTTTGGGCCCCTGGAAGCATGAAAATCACTTTAAACATGCTAATTTTAGCTCTAACACTGATGATCCACCTACAAATGTGAACTGACGTTCAAAAATAAAACATTTGAAAACGGACCATTTTCCACATTTCTGAAGCATGAAGTAATGGGAGGGTGTTATCTCTTTTGTCGAAAATCAGCCGTTTTTGCTCGAACATTAAATGCCTCCAAATGGTATTTAATTAACTTCCCGAGCCCCTGGAAGCATGAAAATCACTTTAAACATGCTAATTTTAGCTCTAACACTGATGATCCACCTACAAATGTGAACTGACGTTCAAAAATAAAACATTTGAAAACGGACCATTTTCCACATTTCTGAAGCATGACGTAATGGGGGGGTGTTATCTCTTTTGTCGAAAATCAGCCGTTTTTGCTCGAACATTAAATGCCTCCAAATGGTATTTAATTAACTTCCCGGGGTGAAGAAACCCTTTTCGAGCACTCAGAGTGAGTAAATTGGCCATTTTCATGCACTTTTAACCATTCCATAAATCTTGTGTTTTGGGCCCCTGGAAGCATGAAAATCACTTTAAACATGCTAATTTTAGCTCTAACACTGATGATCCACCTACAAATGTGAACTGACGTTCAAAAATAAAACATTTGAAAACGGACCATTTTCCACATTTCTGAAGCATGACGTAATGGGGGGTGTTATCTCTTTTGTCGAAAATCAGCCGTTTTTGCTCGAACATTAAATGCCTCCAAATGGTATTTATTTCACTTCCCGGGGTGAAGAAACCCTTTTTGAGAACTCAGAGTGAGTAAATTGGCCATTTTCATGCACTTTTAACCATTCCATTAATCTTGTGTTTTGGGCCCCTGGAAGCATGAAAATCACTTTAAACATGCTAATTTTAGCTCTAACACTGATGATCCACCTACAAATGTGAACTGACGTTCAAAAATAAAACATTTGAAAACGGACCATTTTCCACATTTCTGAAGCATGACGTAATGGGGGGGTGTTATCTCTTTTGTCGAAAATCAGCCGTTTTTGCTCGAACATTAAATGCCTCCAAATGGTATTTAATTAACTTCCCGAGCCCCTGGAAGCATGAAAATCACTTTAAACATGCTAATTTTAGCTCTAACACTGATGATCCACCTATAAATGTGAACTGACGTTCAAAAATAAAACATTTGAAAACGGACCATTTTCCACATTTCTGAAGCATGACGTAATGGGGGGGTGTTATCTCTTTTGTCGAAAATCAGCCGTTTTTGCTCGAACATTAAATGCCTCCAAATGGTATTTATTTCACTTCTCGGGGTGAAGAAACCCTTTTTGAGAACTCAGAGTGAGTAAATTGGCCATTTTCATGCACTTTTAACCATTCCATTAATCTTGTGTTTTGGGCCCCTGGAAGCATGAAAATCACTTTAAACATGCTAATTTTAGCTCTAACACTGATGATCCACCTACAAATGTGAACTGACGTTCAAAAATAAAACATTTGAAAACGGACCATTTTCCACATTTCTGAAGCATGACGTAATGGGGGGGTGTTATCTCTTTTGTCGAAAATCAGCCGTTTTTGCTCGAACATTAAATGCCTCCAAATGGTATTTAATTAACTTCCCGGGGTGAAGAAACCCTTTTCGAGAACTCAGAGTGAGTAAATTGGCCATTTTCATGCACTTTTAAACATTCCATAAATCTTGTGTTTTGGGCCCCTGGAAGCATGAAAATCACTTTAAACATGCTAATTTTAGCTCTAACACTGATGATCCACCTACAAATGTGAACTGACGTTCAAAAATAAAACATTTGAAAACGGACCATTTTCCACATTTCTGAAGCATGACGTAATGGGGGGTGTTATCTCTTTTGTCGAAAATCAGCCGTTTTTGCTCGAACATTAAATGCCTCCAAATGGTATTTATTTCACTTCCCGGGGTGAAGAAACCCTTTTTGAGAACTCAGAGTGAGTAAATTGGCCATTTTCATGCACTTTTAACCATTCCATTAATCTTGTGTTTTGGGCCCCTGGAAGCATGAAAATCACTTTAAACATGCTAATTTTAGCTCTAACACTGATGATCCACCTACAAATGTGAACTGACGTTCAAAAATAAAACATTTGAAAACGGACCATTTTCCACATTTCTGAAGCATGATGTAATGGGGGGGTGTTATCTCTTTTGTCGAAAATCAGCCGTTTTTGCTCGAACATTAAATGCCTCCAAATGGTATTTAATTAACTTCCCGAGCCCCTGGAAGCATGAAAATCACTTTAAACATGCTAATTTTAGCTCTAACACTGATGATCCACCTATAAATGTGAACTGACGTTCAAAAATAAAACATTTGAAAACGGACCATTTTCCACATTTCTGAAGCATGACGTAATGGGGGGGTGTTATCTCTTTTGTCGAAAATCAGCCGTTTTTGCTCGAACATTAAATGCCTCCAAATGGTATTTATTTCACTTCTCGGGGTGAAGAAACCCTTTTTGAGAACTCAGAGTGAGTAAATTGGCCATTTTCATGCACTTTTAACCATTCCATTAATCTTGTGTTTTGGGCCCCTGGAAGCATGAAAATCACTTTAAACATGCTAATTTTAGCTCTAACACTGATGATCCACCTACAAATGTGAACTGACGTTCAAAAATAAAACATTTGAAAACGGACCATTTTCCACATTTCTGAAGCATGACGTAATGGGGGGGTGTTATCTCTTTTGTCGAAAATCAGCCGTTTTTGCTCGAACATTAAATGCCTCCAAATGGTATTTATTTCACTTCCCGAGCCCCTGGAAGCATGAAAATCACTTTAAACATGCTAATTTTAGCTCTAACACTGATGATCCACCTACAAATGTGAACTGACGTTCAAAAATAAAACATTTGAAAACGGACCATTTTCCACATTTCTGAAGCATGACGTAATGGGGGGGTGTTATCTCTTTTGTCGAAAATCAGCCGTTTTTGCTCGAACATTAAATGCCTCCAAATGGTATTTAATTAACTTCCCGAGCCCCTGGAAGCATGAAAATCACTTTAAACATGCTAATTTTAGCTCTAACACTGATGATCCACCTACAAATGTGAACTGACGTTCAAAAATAAAACATTTGAAAACGGACCATTTTCCACATTTCTGAAGCATGACGTAATGGGGGGGTGTTATCTCTTTTGTCGAAAATCAGCCGTTTTTGCTCGAACATTAAATGCCTCCAAATGGTATTTAATTAACTTCCCGAGCCCCTGGAAGCATGAAAATCACTTTAAACATGCTAATTTTAGCTCTAACACTGATGATCCACCTACAAATGTGAACTGACGTTCAAAAATAAAACATTTGAAAACGGACCATTTTCCACATTTCTGAAGCATGACGTAATGGGGGGGTGTTATCTCTTTTGTCGAAAATCAGCCGTTTTTGCTCGAATATTAAATGCCTCCAAATGGTATTTAATTAACTTCCCGAGCCCCTGGAAGCATGAAAATCACTTTAAACATGCTAATTTTAGCTCTAACACTGATGATCCACCTACAAATGTGAACTGACGTTCAAAAATAAAACATTTGAAAACGGACCATTTTCCACATTTCTGAAGCATGACGTAATGGGGGGGTGTTATCTCTTTTGTCGAAAATCAGCCGTTTTTGCTCGAACATTAAATGCCTCCAAATGGTATTTATTTCACTTCCCGGGGTGAAGAAACCCTTTTTGAGAACTCAGAGTGAGTAAATTGGCCATTTTCATGCACTTTTAACCATTCCATAAATCTTGTGTTTTGGGCCCCTGGAAGCATGAAAATCACTTTAAACATGCTAATTTTAGCTCTAACACTGATGATCCACCTACAAATGTGAACTGACGTTCAAAAATAAAACATTTGAAAACGGACCATTTTCCACATTTCTGAAGCATGACGTAATGGGGGGGTGTTATCTCTTTTGTCGAAAATCAGCCGTTTTTGCTCGAACATTAAATGCCTCCAAATGGTATTTAATTAACTTCCCGAGCCCCTGGAAGCATGAAAATCACCTTAAACATGCTAATTTTAGCTCTAACACTGATGATCCACCTACAAATGTGAACTGACGTTCAAAAATAAAACATTTGAAAACGGACCATTTTCCACATTTCTGAAGCATGACGTAATGGGGGGGGTGTTATCTCTTTTGTCGAAAATCAGCCGTTTTTGCTCGAACATTAAATGCCTCCAAATGGTATTTAATTAACTTCCCGAGCCCCTGGAAGCATGAAAATCACTTTAAACATGCTAATTTTAGCTCTAACACTGATGATACACCTACAAATGTGAACTGACGTTCAAAAATAAAACATTTGAAAACGGACCATTTTCCACATTTCTGAAGCATGACGTAATGGGGGGGTGTTAACTCTTTTGTCGAAAATCAGCCGTTTTTGCTCGAACATTAAATGCCTCCAAATGGTATTTAATTAACTTCCCGAGCCCCTGGAAGCATGAAAATCACTTTAAACATGCTAATTTTAGCTCTAACACTGATGATCCACCTACAAATGTGAACTGACGTTCAAAAATAAAACATTTGAAAACGGACCATTTTCCACATTTCTGAAGCATGATGTAATGGGGGGGTGTTATCTCTTTTGTCGAAAATCAGCCGTTTTTGCTCGAACATTAAATGCCTCCAAATGGTATTTATTTCACTTCCCGGGGTGAAGAAACCCTTTTTGAGAACTCAGAGTGAGTAAATTGGCCATTTTCATGCACTTTTAACCATTCCATAAATCTTGTGTTTTGGGCCCCTGGAAGCATGAAAATCACTTTAAACATGCTAATTTTAGCTCTAACACTGATGATCCACCTACAAATGTGAACTGACGTTCAAAAATAAAACATTTGAAAACGGACCATTTTCCACATTTCTGAAGCATGACGTAATGGGGGGGTGTTATCTCTTTTGTCGAAAATCAGCCGTTTTTGCTCGAACATTAAATGCCTCCAAATGGTATTTAATTAACTTCCCGAGCCCCTGGAAGCATGAAAATTACTTTAAACATGCTAATTTTAGCTCTAACACTGATGATCCACCTACAAATGTGAACTGACGTTCAAAAATAAAACATTTGAAAACGGACCATTTTCCACATTTCTGAAGCATGACGTAATGGGGGGGTGTTATCTCTTTTGTCGAAAATCAGCCATTTTTGCTCGAACATTAAATGCCTCCAAATGGTATTTAATTAACTTCCCGGGGTGAAGAAACCCTTTTTGAGAACTCAGAGTGAGTAAATTGGCCATTTTCATGCACTTTTAACCATTCCATAAATCTTGTGTTTTGGGCCCCTGGAAGCATGAAAATCACTTTAAACATGCTAATTTTAGCTCTAACACTGATGATCCACCTACAAATGTGAACTGACGTTCAAAAATAAAACATTTGAAAACGGACCATTTTCCACATTTCTGAAGCATGACGTAATGGGGGGGTGTTATCTCTTTTGTCGAAAATCAGCCGTTTTTGCTCGAACATTAAATGCCTCCAAATGGTATTTAATTAACTTCCCGAGCCCCTGGAAGCATGAAAATCACTTTAAACATGCTAATTTTAGCTCTAACACTGATGATCCACCTACAAATGTGAACTGACGTTCAAAAATAAAACATTTGAAAACGGACCATTTTCCACATTTCTGAAGCATGACGTAATGGGGGGGTGTTATCTCTTTTGTCGAAAATCAGCCGTTTTTGCTCGAACATTAAATGCCTCCAAATGGTATTTAATTAACTTCCCGAGCCCCTGGAAGCATGAAAATCACTTTAAACATGCTAATTTTAGCTCTAACACTGATGATCCACCTACAAATGTGAACTGACGTTCAAAAATAAAACATTTGAAAACGGACCATTTTCCACATTTCTGAAGCATGATGTAATGGGGGGGTGTTATCTCTTTTGTCGAAAATCAGCCGTTTTTGCTCGAACATTAAATGCCTCCAAATGGTATTTATTTCACTTCCCGAGCCCCTGGAAGCATGAAAATCACTTTAAACATGCTAATTTTAGCTCTAACACTGATGATCCACCTACAAATGTGAACTGACGTTCAAAAATAAAACATTTGAAAACGGACCATTTTCCACATTTCTGAAGCATGACGTAATGGGGGGGTGTTATCTCTTTTGTCAAAAATCAGCCGTTTTTGCTCGAACATTAAATGCCTCCAAATGGTATTTATTTCACTTCCCGGGGTGAAGAAACCCTTTTTGAGAACTCAGAGTGAGTAAATTGGCCATTTTCATGCACTTTTAACCATTCCATTAATCTTGTGTTTTGGGCCCCTGGAAGCATGAAAATCACTTTAAACATGCTAATTTTAGCTCTAACACTGATGATCCACCTACAAATGTGAACTGACGTTCAAAAATAAAACATTTGAAAACGGACCATTTTCCACATTTCTGAAGCATGAAGTAATGGGAGGGTGTTATCTCTTTTGTCGAAAATCAGCCGTTTTTGCTCGAACATTAAATGCCTCCAAATGGTATTTAATTAACTTCCCGAGCCCCTGGAAGCATGAAAATCACTTTAAACATGCTAATTTTAGCTCTAACACTGATGATCCACCTACAAATGTGAACTGACGTTCAAAAATAAAACATTTGAAAACGGACCATTTTCCACATTTCTGAAGCATGACGTAATGGGGGGGTGTTATCTCTTTTGTCGAAAATCAGCCGTTTTTGCTCGAACATTAAATGCCTCTAAATGGTATTTAATTAACTTCCCGGGGTGAAGAAACCCTTTTCGAGCACTCAGAGTGAGTAAATTGGCCATTTTCATGCACTTTTAACCATTCCATAAATCTTGTGTTTTGGGCCCCTGGAAGCATGAAAATCACTTTAAACATGCTAATTTTAGCTCTAACACTGATGATCCACCTACAAATGTGAACTGACGTTCAAAAATAAAACATTTGAAAACGGACCATTTTCCACATTTCTGAAGCATGACGTAATGGGGGGTGTTATCTCTTTTGTCGAAAATCAGCCGTTTTTGCTCGAACATTAAATGCCTCCAAATGGTATTTATTTCACTTCCCGGGGTGAAGAAACCCTTTTTGAGAACTCAGAGTGAGTAAATTGGCCATTTTCATGCACTTTTAACCATTCCATTAATCTTGTGTTTTGGGCCCCTGGAAGCATGAAAATCACTTTAAACATGCTAATTTTAGCTCTAACACTGATGATCCACCTACAAATGTGAACTGACGTTCAAAAATAAAACATTTGAAAACGGACCATTTTCCACATTTCTGAAGCATGACGTAATGGGGGGGTGTTATCTCTTTTGTCGAAAATCAGCCGTTTTTGCTCGAACATTAAATGCCTCCAAATGGTATTTAATTAACTTCCCGAGCCCCTGGAAGCATGAAAATCACTTTAAACATGCTAATTTTAGCTCTAACACTGATGATCCACCTATAAATGTGAACTGACGTTCAAAAATAAAACATTTGAAAACGGACCATTTTCCACATTTCTGAAGCATGACGTAATGGGGGGGTGTTATCTCTTTTGTCGAAAATCAGCCGTTTTTGCTCGAACATTAAATGCCTCCAAATGGTATTTATTTCACTTCTCGGGGTGAAGAAACCCTTTTTGAGAACTCAGAGTGAGTAAATTGGCCATTTTCATGCACTTTTAACCATTCCATTAATCTTGTGTTTTGGGCCCCTGGAAGCATGAAAATCACTTTAAACATGCTAATTTTAGCTCTAACACTGATGATCCACCTACAAATGTGAACTGACGTTCAAAAATAAAACATTTGAAAACGGACCATTTTCCACATTTCTGAAGCATGACGTAATGGGGGGGTGTTATCTCTTTTGTCGAAAATCAGCCGTTTTTGCTCGAACATTAAATGCCTCCAAATGGTATTTATTTCACTTCCCGAGCCCCTGGAAGCATGAAAATCACTTTAAACATGCTAATTTTAGCTCTAACACTGATGATCCACCTACAAATGTGAACTGACGTTCAAAAATAAAACATTTGAAAACGGACCATTTTCCACATTTCTGAAGCATGACGTAATGGGGGGGTGTTATCTCTTTTGTCGAAAATCAGCCGTTTTTGCTCGAACATTAAATGCCTCCAAATGGTATTTAATTAACTTCCCGAGCCCCTGGAAGCATGAAAATCACTTTAAACATGCTAATTTTAGCTCTAACACTGATGATCCACCTACAAATGTGAACTGACGTTCAAAAATAAAACATTTGAAAACGGACCATTTTCCACATTTCTGAAGCATGACGTAATGGGGGGGTGTTATCTCTTTTGTCGAAAATCAGCCGTTTTTGCTCGAACATTAAATGCCTCCAAATGGTATTTAATTAACTTCCCGAGCCCCTGGAAGCATGAAAATCACTTTAAACATGCTAATTTTAGCTCTAACACTGATGATCCACCTACAAATGTGAACTGACGTTCAAAAATAAAACATTTGAAAACGGACCATTTTCCACATTTCTGAAGCATGACGTAATGGGGGGGTGTTATCTCTTTTGTCGAAAATCAGCCGTTTTTGCTCGAACATTAAATGCCTCCAAATGGTATTTAATTAACTTCCCGAGCCCCTGGAAGCATGAAAATCACTTTAAACATGCTAATTTTAGCTCTAACACTGATGATCCACCTACAAATGTGAACTGACGTTCAAAAATAAAACATTTGAAAACGGACCATTTTCCACATTTCTGAAGCATGACGTAATGGGGGGGGTGTTATCTCTTTTGTCGAAAATCAGCCGTTTTTGCTCGAACATTAAATGCCTCCAAATGGTATTTAATTAACTTCCCGAGCCCCTGGAAGCATGAAAATCACTTTAAACATGCTAATTTTAGCTCTAACACTGATGATACACCTACAAATGTGAACTGACGTTCAAAAATAAAACATTTGAAAACGGACCATTTTCCACATTTCTGAAGCATGACGTAATGGGGGGGTGTTATCTCTTTTGTCGAAAATCAGCCGTTTTTGCTCGAACATTAAATGCCTCCAAATGGTATTTAATTAACTTCCCGAGCCCCTGGAAACATGAAAATCACTTTAAACATGCTAATTTTAGCTCTAACACTGATGATCCACCTACAAATGTGAACTGACGTTCAAAAATAAAACATTTGAAAACGGACCATTTTCCACATTTCTGAAGCATGACGTAATGGGGGGGTGTTATCTCTTTTGTCGAAAATCAGCCGTTTTTGCTCGAACATTAAATGCCTCCAAATGGTATTTATTTCACTTCCCGAGCCCCTGGAAGCATGAAAATCACTTTAAACATGCTAATTTTAGCTCTAACACTGATGATCCACCTACAAATGTGAACTGACGTTCAAAAATAAAACATTTGAAAACGGACCATTTTCCACATTTCTGAAGCATGAAGTAATGGGGGGGTGTTATCTCTTTTGTCGAAAATCAGCCGTTTTTGCTCGAACATTAAATGCCTCCAAATGGTATTTAATTAACTTCCCGAGCCCCTGGAAGCATGAAAATCACTTTAAACATGCTAATTTTAGCTCTAACACTGATGATCCACCTACAAATGTGAACTGACGTTCAAAAATAAAACATTTGAAAACGGACCATTTTCCACATTTCTGAAGCATGACGTAATGGGGGGGTGTTATCTCTTTTGTCGAAAATCAGCCGTTTTTGCTCGAACATTAAATTCCTCCAAATGGTATTTAATTAACTTCCCGGGGTGAAGAAACCCTTTTCGAGAACTCAGAGTGAGTAAATTGGCCATTTTCATGCACTTTTAAACATTCCATAAATCTTGTGTTTTGGGCCCCTGGAAGCATGAAAATCACTTTAAACATGCTAATTTTAGCTCTAACACTGATGATCCACCTACAAATGTGAACTGACGTTCAAAAATAAAACATTTGAAAACGGACCATTTTCCACATTTCTGAAGCATGACGTAATGGGGGGTGTTATCTCTTTTGTCGAAAATCAGCCGTTTTTGCTCGAACATTAAATGCCTCCAAATGGTATTTATTTCACTTCCCGGGGTGAAGAAACCCTTTTTGAGAACTCAGAGTGAGTAAATTGGCCATTTTCATGCACTTTTAACCATTCCATTAATCTTGTGTTTTGGGCCCCTGGAAGCATGAAAATCACTTTAAACATGCTAATTTTAGCTCTAACACTGATGATCCACCTACAAATGTGAACTGACGTTCAAAAATAAAACATTTGAAAACGGACCATTTTCCACATTTCTGAAGCATGATGTAATGGGGGGGTGTTATCTCTTTTGTCGAAAATCAGCCGTTTTTGCTCGAACATTAAATGCCTCCAAATGGTATTTAATTAACTTCCCGAGCCCCTGGAAGCATGAAAATCACTTTAAACATGCTAATTTTAGCTCTAACACTGATGATCCACCTATAAATGTGAACTGACGTTCAAAAATAAAACATTTGAAAACGGACCATTTTCCACATTTCTGAAGCATGACGTAATGGGGGGGTGTTATCTCTTTTGTCGAAAATCAGCCGTTTTTGCTCGAACATTAAATGCCTCCAAATGGTATTTATTTCACTTCTCGGGGTGAAGAAACCCTTTTTGAGAACTCAGAGTGAGTAAATTGGCCATTTTCATGCACTTTTAACCATTCCATTAATCTTGTGTTTTGGGCCCCTGGAAGCATGAAAATCACTTTAAACATGCTAATTTTAGCTCTAACACTGATGATCCACCTACAAATGTGAACTGACGTTCAAAAATAAAACATTTGAAAATGGACCATTTTCCACATTTCTGAAGCATGACGTAATGGGGGGGTGTTATCTCTTTTGTCGAAAATCAGCCGTTTTTGCTCGAACATTAAATGCCTCCAAATGGTATTTATTTCACTTCCCGAGCCCCTGGAAGCATGAAAATCACTTTAAACATGCTAATTTTAGCTCTAACACTGATGATCCACCTACAAATGTGAACTGACGTTCAAAAATAAAACATTTGAAAACGGACCATTTTCCACATTTCTGAAGCATGACGTAATGGGGGGGTGTTATCTCTTTTGTCGAAAATCAGCCGTTTTTGCTCGAACATTAAATGCCTCCAAATGGTATTTAATTAACTTCCCGAGCCCCTGGAAGCATGAAAATCACTTTAAACATGCTAATTTTAGCTCTAACACTGATGATCCACCTACAAATGTGAACTGACGTTCAAAAATAAAACATTTGAAAACGGACCATTTTCCACATTTCTGAAGCATGACGTAATGGGGGGGTGTTATCTCTTTTGTCGAAAATCAGCCGTTTTTGCTCGAACATTAAATGCCTCCAAATGGTATTTAATTAACTTCCCGAGCCCCTGGAAGCATGAAAATCACTTTAAACATGCTAATTTTAGCTCTAACACTGATGATCCACCTACAAATGTGAACTGACGTTCAAAAATAAAACATTTGAAAACGGACCATTTTCCACATTTCTGAAGCATGACGTAATGGGGGGGTGTTATCTCTTTTGTCGAAAATCAGCCGTTTTTGCTCGAACATTAAATGCCTCCAAATGGTATTTATTTCACTTCCCGGGGTGAAGAAACCCTTTTTGAGAACTCAGAGTGAGTAAATTGGCCATTTTCATGCACTTTTAACCATTCCATAAATCTTGTGTTTTGGGCCCCTGGAAGCATGAAAATCACTTTAAACATGCTAATTTTAGCTCTAACACTGATGATCCACCTACAAATGTGAACTGACGTTCAAAAATAAAACATTTGAAAACGGACCATTTTCCACATTTCTGAAGCATGACGTAATGGGGGGGTGTTATCTCTTTTGTCGAAAATCAGCCGTTTTTGCTCGAACATTAAATGCCTCCAAATGGTATTTAATTAACTTCCCGAGCCCCTGGAAGCATGAAAATCACTTTAAACATGCTAATTTTAGCTCTAACACTGATGATCCACCTACAAATGTGAACTGACGTTCAAAAATAAAACATTTGAAAACGGACCATTTTCCACATTTCTGAAGCATGACGTAATGGGGGGGGTGTTATCTCTTTTGTCGAAAATCAGCCGTTTTTGCTCGAACATTAAATGCCTCCAAATGGTATTTAATTAACTTCCCGAGCCCCTGGAAGCATGAAAATCACTTTAAACATGCTAATTTTAGCTCTAACACTGATGATACACCTACAAATGTGAACTGACGTTCAAAAATAAAACATTTGAAAACGGACCATTTTCCACATTTCTGAAGCATGACGTAATGGGGGGGTGTTATCTCTTTTGTCGAAAATCAGCCGTTTTTGCTCGAACATTAAATGCCTCCAAATGGTATTTAATTAACTTCCCGAGCCCCTGGAAGCATGAAAATCACTTTAAACATGCTAATTTTAGCTCTAACACTGATGATCCACCTACAAATGTGAACTGACGTTCAAAAATAAAACATTTGAAAACGGACCATTTTCCACATTTCTGAAGCATGATGTAATGGGGGGGTGTTATCTCTTTTGTCGAAAATCAGCCGTTTTTGCTCGAACATTAAATGCCTCCAAATGGTATTTATTTCA
The DNA here is from genome assembly GCF_964263255.1 of Lissotriton vulgaris. NCBI lineage: Eukaryota > Metazoa > Chordata > Amphibia > Caudata > Salamandridae > Lissotriton > Lissotriton vulgaris. The sequence continues at coordinate 29,928 of NW_028249240.1, forward strand.
CTTCCCGGGGTGAAGAAACCCTTTTTGAGAACTCAGAGTGAGTAAATTGGCCATTTTCATGCACTTTTAACCATTCCATAAATCTTGTGTTTTGGGCCCCTGGAAGCATGAAAATCACTTTAAACATGCTAATTTTAGCTCTAACACTGATGATCCACCTACAAATGTGAACTGACGTTCAAAAATAAAACATTTGAAAACGGACCATTTTCCACATTTCTGAAGCATGACGTAATGGGGGGGTGTTATCTCTTTTGTCGAAAATCAGCCGTTTTTGCTCGAACATTAAATGCCTCCAAATGGTATTTAATTAACTTCCCGAGCCCCTGGAAGCATGAAAATCACTTTAAACATGCTAATTTTAGCTCTAACACTGATGATCCACCTACAAATGTGAACTGACGTTCAAAAATAAAACATTTGAAAACGGACCATTTTCCACATTTCTGAAGCATGACGTAATGGGGGGGTGTTATCTCTTTTGTCGAAAATCAGCCATTTTTGCTCGAACATTAAATGCCTCCAAATGGTATTTAATTAACTTCCCGGGGTGAAGAAACCCTTTTTGAGAACTCAGAGTGAGTAAATTGGCCATTTTCATGCACTTTTAACCATTCCATAAATCTTGTGTTTTGGGCCCCTGGAAGCATGAAAATCACTTTAAACATGCTAATTTTAGCTCTAACACTGATGATCCACCTACAAATGTGAACTGACGTTCAAAAATAAAACATTTGAAAACGGACCATTTTCCACATTTCTGAAGCATGACGTAATGGGGGGGTGTTATCTCTTTTGTCGAAAATCAGCCGTTTTTGCTCGAACATTAAATGCCTCCAAATGGTATTTAATTAACTTCCCGAGCCCCTGGAAGCATGAAAATCACTTTAAACATGCTAATTTTAGCTCTAACACTGATGATCCACCTACAAATGTGAACTGACGTTCAAAAATAAAACATTTGAAAACGGACCATTTTCCACATTTCTGAAGCATGACGTAATGGGGGGGTGTTATCTCTTTTGTCGAAAATCAGCCGTTTTTGCTCGAACATTAAATGCCTCCAAATGGTATTTAATTAACTTCCCGAGCCCCTGGAAGCATGAAAATCACTTTAAACATGCTAATTTTAGCTCTAACACTGATGATCCACCTACAAATGTGAACTGACGTTCAAAAATAAAACATTTGAAAACGGACCATTTTCCACATTTCTGAAGCATGATGTAATGGGGGGGTGTTATCTCTTTTGTCGAAAATCAGCCGTTTTTGCTCGAACATTAAATGCCTCCAAATGGTATTTATTTCACTTCCCGAGCCCCTGGAAGCATGAAAATCACTTTAAACATGCTAATTTTAGCTCTAACACTGATGATCCACCTACAAATGTGAACTGACGTTCAAAAATAAAACATTTGAAAACGGACCATTTTCCACATTTCTGAAGCATGACGTAATGGGGGGGTGTTATCTCTTTTGTCAAAAATCAGCCGTTTTTGCTCGAACATTAAATGCCTCCAAATGGTATTTATTTCACTTCCCGGGGTGAAGAAACCCTTTTTGAGAACTCAGAGTGAGTAAATTGGCCATTTTCATGCACTTTTAACCATTCCATTAATCTTGTGTTTTGGGCCCCTGGAAGCATGAAAATCACTTTAAACATGCTAATTTTAGCTCTAACACTGATGATCCACCTACAAATGTGAACTGACGTTCAAAAATAAAACATTTGAAAACGGACCATTTTCCACATTTCTGAAGCATGAAGTAATGGGGGGGTGTTATCTCTTTTGTCGAAAATCAGCCGTTTTTGCTCGAACATTAAATGCCTCCAAATGGTATTTAATTAACTTCCCGAGCCCCTGGAAGCATGAAAATCACTTTAAACATGCTAATTTTAGCTCTAACACTGATGATCCACCTACAAATGTGAACTGACGTTCAAAAATAAAACATTTGAAAATGGACCATTTTCCACATTTCTGAAGCATGACGTAATGGGGGGGTGTTATCTCTTTTGTCGAAAATCAGCCGTTTTTGCTCGAACATTAAATGCCTCCAAATGGTATTTAATTAACTTCCCGGGGTGAAGAAACCCTTTTCGAGAACTCAGAGTGAGTAAATTGGCCATTTTCATGCACTTTTAACCATTCCATAAATCTTGTGTTTTGGGCCCCTGGAAGCATGAAAATCACTTTAAACATGCTAATTTTAGCTCTAACACTGATGATCCACCTACAAATGTGAACTGACGTTCAAAAATAAAACATTTGAAAACGGACCATTTTCCACATTTCTGAAGCATGACGTAATGGGGGGTGTTATCTCTTTTGTCGAAAATCAGCCGTTTTTGCTCGAACATTAAATGCCTCCAAATGGTATTTATTTCACTTCCCGGGGTGAAGAAACCCTTTTTGAGAACTCAGAGTGAGTAAATTGGCCATTTTCATGCACTTTTAACCATTCCATTAATCTTGTGTTTTGGGCCCCTGGAAGCATGAAAATCACTTTAAACATGCTAATTTTAGCTCTAACACTGATGATCCACCTACAAATGTGAACTGACGTTCAAAAATAAAACATTTGAAAACGGACCATTTTCCACATTTCTGAAGCATGATGTAATGGGGGGGTGTTATCTCTTTTGTCGAAAATCAGCCGTTTTTGCTCGAACATTAAATGCCTCCAAATGGTATTTAATTAACTTCCCGAGCCCCTGGAAGCATGAAAATCACTTTAAACATGCTAATTTTAGCTCTAACACTGATGATCCACCTATAAATGTGAACTGACGTTCAAAAATAAAACATTTGAAAACGGACCATTTTCCACATTTCTGAAGCATGACGTAATGGGGGGGTGTTATCTCTTTTGTCGAAAATCAGCCGTTTTTGCTCGAACATTAAATGCCTCCAAATGGTATTTATTTCACTTCTCGGGGTGAAGAAACCCTTTTTGAGAACTCAGAGTGAGTAAATTGGCCATTTTCATGCACTTTTAACCATTCCATTAATCTTGTGTTTTGGGCCCCTGGAAGCATGAAAATCACTTTAAACATGCTAATTTTAGCTCTAACACTGATGATCCACCTACAAATGTGAACTGACGTTCAAAAATAAAACATTTGAAAACGGACCATTTTCCACATTTCTGAAGCATGACGTAATGGGGGGGTGTTATCTCTTTTGTCGAAAATCTGCCGTTTTTGCTCGAACATTAAATGCCTCCAAATGGTATTTATTTCACTTCCCGAGCCCCTGGAAGCATGAAAATCACTTTAAACATGCTAATTTTAGCTCTAACACTGATGATCCACCTACAAATGTGAACTGACGTTCAAAAATAAAACATTTGAAAACGGACCATTTTCCACATTTCTGAAGCATGACGTAATGGGGGGGTGTTATCTCTTTTGTCGAAAATCAGCCGTTTTTGCTCGAACATTAAATGCCTCCAAATGGTATTTAATTAACTTCCCGAGCCCCTGGAAGCATGAAAATCACTTTAAACATGCTAATTTTAGCTCTAACACTGATGATCCACCTACAAATGTGAACTGACGTTCAAAAATAAAACATTTGAAAACGGACCATTTTCCACATTTCTGAAGCATGACGTAATGGGGGGGTGTTATCTCTTTTGTCGAAAATCAGCCGTTTTTGCTCGAACATTAAATGCCTCCAAATGGTATTTAATTAACTTCCCGAGCCCCTGGAAGCATGAAAATCACTTTAAACATGCTAATTTTAGCTCTAACACTGATGATCCACCTACAAATGTGAACTGACGTTCAAAAATAAAACATTTGAAAACGGACCATTTTCCACATTTCTGAAGCATGACGTAATGGGGGGGTGTTATCTCTTTTGTCGAAAATCAGCCGTTTTTGCTCGAACATTAAATGCCTCCAAATGGTATTTAATTAACTTCCCGAGCCCCTGGAAGCATGAAAATCACTTTAAACATGCTAATTTTAGCTCTAACACTGATGATCCACCTACAAATGTGAACTGACGTTCAAAAATAAAACATTTGAAAACGGACCATTTTCCACATTTCTGAAGCATGACGTAATGGGGGGGTGTTATCTCTTTTGTCGAAAATCAGCCGTTTTTGCTCGAACATTAAATGCCTCCAAATGGTATTTAATTAACTTCCCGAGCCCCTGGAAGCATGAAAATCACTTTAAACATGCTAATTTTAGCTCTAACACTGATGATCCACCTACAAATGTGAACTGACGTTCAAAAATAAAACATTTGAAAACGGACCATTTTCCACATTTCTGAAGCATGACGTAATGGGGGGGGTGTTATCTCTTTTGTCGAAAATCAGCCGTTTTTGCTCGAACATTAAATGCCTCCAAATGGTATTTAATTAACTTCCCGAGCCCCTGGAAGCATGAAAATCACTTTAAACATGCTAATTTTAGCTCTAACACTGATGATACACCTACAAATGTGAACTGACGTTCAAAAATAAAACATTTGAAAACGGACCATTTTCCACATTTCTGAAGCATGACGTAATGGGGGGGTGTTATCTCTTTTGTCGAAAATCAGCCGTTTTTGCTCGAACATTAAATGCCTCCAAATGGTATTTAATTAACTTCCCGAGCCCCTGGAAACATGAAAATCACTTTAAACATGCTAATTTTAGCTCTAACACTGATGATCCACCTACAAATGTGAACTGACGTTCAAAAATAAAACATTTGAAAACGGACCATTTTCCACATTTCTGAAGCATGACGTAATGGGGGGGTGTTATCTCTTTTGTCGAAAATCAGCCGTTTTTGCTCGAACATTAAATGCCTCCAAATGGTATTTATTTCACTTCCCGAGCCCCTGGAAGCATGAAAATCACTTTAAACATGCTAATTTTAGCTCTAACACTGATGATCCACCTACAAATGTGAACTGACGTTCAAAAATAAAACATTTGAAAACGGACCATTTTCCACATTTCTGAAGCATGAAGTAATGGGGAGGTGTTATCTCTTTTGTCGAAAATCAGCCGTTTTTGCTCGAACATTAAATGCCTCCAAATGGTATTTAATTAACTTCCCGAGCCCCTGGAAGCATGAAAATCACTTTAAACATGCTAATTTTAGCTCTAACACTGATGATCCACCTACAAATGTGAACTGACGTTCAAAAATAAAACATTTGAAAACGGACCATTTTCCACATTTCTGAAGCATGACGTAATGGGGGGGTGTTATCTCTTTTGTCGAAAATCAGCCGTTTTTGCTCGAACATTAAATGCCTCCAAATGGTATTTAATTAACTTCCCGGGGTGAAGAAACCCTTTTCGAGAACTCAGAGTGAGTAAATTGGCCATTTTCATGCACTTTTAAACATTCCATAAATCTTGTGTTTTGGGCCCCTGGAAGCATGAAAATCACTTTAAACATGCTAATTTTAGCTCTAACACTGATGATCCACCTACAAATGTGAACTGACGTTCAAAAATAAAACATTTGAAAACGGACCATTTTCCACATTTCTGAAGCATGACGTAATGGGGGGTGTTATCTCTTTTGTCGAAAATCAGCCGTTTTTGCTCGAACATTAAATGCCTCCAAATGGTATTTATTTCACTTCCCGGGGTGAAGAAACCCTTTTTGAGAACTCAGAGTGAGTAAATTGGCCATTTTCATGCACTTTTAACCATTCCATTAATCTTGTGTTTTGGGCCCCTGGAAGCATGAAAATCACTTTAAACATGCTAATTTTAGCTCTAACACTGATGATCCACCTACAAATGTGAACTGACGTTCAAAAATAAAACATTTGAAAACGGACCATTTTCCACATTTCTGAAGCATGATGTAATGGGGGGGTGTTATCTCTTTTGTCGAAAATCAGCCGTTTTTGCTCGAACATTAAATGCCTCCAAATGGTATTTAATTAACTTCCCGAGCCCCTGGAAGCATGAAAATCACTTTAAACATGCTAATTTTAGCTCTAACACTGATGATCCACCTATAAATGTGAACTGACGTTCAAAAATAAAACATTTGAAAACGGACCATTTTCCACATTTCTGAAGCATGACGTAATGGGGGGGTGTTATCTCTTTTGTCGAAAATCAGCCGTTTTTGCTCGAACATTAAATGCCTCCAAATGGTATTTATTTCACTTCTCGGGGTGAAGAAACCCTTTTTGAGAACTCAGAGTGAGTAAATTGGCCATTTTCATGCACTTTTAACCATTCCATTAATCTTGTGTTTTGGGCCCCTGGAAGCATGAAAATCACTTTAAACATGCTAATTTTAGCTCTAACACTGATGATCCACCTACAAATGTGAACTGACGTTCAAAAATAAAACATTTGAAAACGGACCATTTTCCACATTTCTGAAGCATGACGTAATGGGGGGGTGTTATCTCTTTTGTCGAAAATCAGCCGTTTTTGCTCGAACATTAAATGACTCCAAATGGTATTTATTTCACTTCCCGAGCCCCTGGAAGCATGAAAATCACTTTAAACATGCTAATTTTAGCTCTAACACTGATGATCCACCTACAAATGTGAACTGATGTTCAAAAATAAAACATTTGAAAACGGACCATTTTCCACATTTCTGAAGCATGACGTAATGGGGGGGTGTTATCTCTTTTGTCGAAAATCAGCCGTTTTTGCTCGAACATTAAATGCCTCCAAATGGTATTTAATTAACTTCCCGAGCCCCTGGAAGCATGAAAATCACTTTAAACATGCTAATTTTAGCTCTAACACTGATGATCCACCTACAAATGTGAACTGACGTTCAAAAATAAAACATTTGAAAACGGACCATTTTCCACATTTCTGAAGCATGACGTAATGGGGGGGTGTTATCTCTTTTGTCGAAAATCAGCCGTTTTTGCTCGAACATTAAATGCCTCCAAATGGTATTTAATTAACTTCCCGAGCCCCTGGAAGCATGAAAATCACTTTAAACATGCTAATTTTAGCTCTAACACTGATGATCCACCTACAAATGTGAACTGACGTTCAAAAATAAAACATTTGAAAACGGACCATTTTCCACATTTCTGAAGCATGACGTAATGGGGGGTGTTATCTCTTTTGTCGAAAATCAGCCGTTTTTGCTCGAACATTAAATCTCGAACATTAAATGCCTCCAAATGGTATTTAATTAACTTCCCGAGCCCTGGAAGCATGAAAATCACTTTAAACATGCTAATTTTAGCTCTAACACTGATGATCCACCTACAAATGTGAACTGACGTTCAAAAATAAAACATTTGAAAACGGACCATTTTCCACATTTCTGAAGCATGACGTAATGGGGGGGTGTTATCTCTTTTGTCGAAAATCAGCCGTTTTGCTCGAACATTAAATGCCTCCAAATGGTATTTATTTCACTTCCCGGGGTGAAGAAACCCTTTTTGAGAACTCAGAGTGAGTAAATTGCCATTTTCATGCACTTTTTAACCATTCCATAAATCTTGTGTTTTGGGCCCCTGGAAGCATGAAAATCACTTTAAACATGCTAATTTTAGCTCTAACACTGATGATCCACCTACAAATGTGAACTGACGTTCAAAAATAAAACATTTGAAAACGGACCATTTTCCACATTTCTGAAGCATGACGTAATGGGGGGGTGTTATCTCTTTTGTCGAAAATCAGCCGTTTTTGCTCGAACATTAATGCCTCCAAATGGTATTTAATTAACTTCCCGAGCCCCTGGAAGCATGAAAATCACTTTACAACATGCTAATTTTAGCTCTAACACTGATGATCCACCTACAAATGTGAACTGACGTGCAAAATATAAACATTTGAAAACGGACCATTTTCCACATTTCTGAAGCATGACGTAATGGGGGGGGTGTTATCTTTTTGTCGAAAATCAGCCGTTTTTGCTCGAACATTAAATGCCTCCAAATGGTATTTAATTAACTTCCCGAGCCCCTGGAAGCATGAAAATCACTTTAAACATGCTAATTTTAGCTCTAACACTGATGATACACCTACAAATGTGAACTGACGTTCAAAAATAAAACATTTGAAAACGGAACCATTTTCACATTTCTGAAGCATGACGTAATGGGGGGGTGTTATCTCTTTTGTCGGAAAATCTGCTGTTTTTGCTCGAACATTAAATGCCTCCAAATGGTATTTAATTAACTTCCCGAGCCCCTGGAAGCATGAAAATCACTTTAAACATGCTAATTTTAGCTCTAACACTGATGATCCACCTACAAATGTGAACTGACGTTCAAAAATAAAACATTTAAAAACGGACCATTTTCCACATTTCTGAAGCATGATGTAAATGGGGGGGTGTTATCTCTTTTGTCGAAAATCAGCCGTTTTTGCTCGAACATTAAATGCCTCCAAATGGTATTTATTTCACTTCCCGGGGTGAAGAAACCCTTTTTGAGAACTCAGAGTGAGTAAATTGGCCATTTTCATGCACTTTTAACCATTCCATAAATCTTGTGTTTTGGGGCCCCTGGAAGCATGAAAATCACTTTAAACATGCTAATTTTAGCTCTAACACTGATGATCCACCTACAAATGTGAACTGACGTTCAAAATAAAACATTTGAAAACGGACCATTTTCCACATTTCTGAAGCATGACGTAATGGGGGGTGTTATCTCTTTTGTCGAAAATCAGCCGTTTTTGCTCGAACATTAAATGCCTCCAAATGGTATTTAATTAACTTCCCGAGCCCCTGGAAGCATGAAAATCACTTTAAACATGCTAATTTTAGCTCTAACACTGATGATCCACCTACAAATGTGAACTGACGTTCAAAAATAAAACATTTGAAAACGGACCATTTTCCACATTTCTGAAGCATGACGTAATGGGGGGTGTTATCTCTTTTGTCGAAAATCAGCCATTTTTGCTCGAACATTAAATGCCTCCAAATGGTATTTAATTAACTTCCTCGGGGTGAAGAAACCCTTTTTGAGAACTCAGAGTGAGTAAATTGGCCATTTTCATGCACTTTTAACCATTCCATAAATCTTGTGTTTTGGGCCCCTGGAAGCATGAAAATCACTTTAAACATGCTAATTTTAGCTCTAACACTGATGATCCACCTACAAATGTGAACTGACGTTCAAAAATAAAACATTTGAAAATGGACCATTTTCCACATTTCTGAAGCATGACGTAATGGGGGGGTGTTATCTCTTTTTGTCGAAAATCAGCCGTTTTTGCTCGAACATTAAATGCCTCCAAATGGTATTTAATTAACTTCCCGAGCCCCTGGAAGCATGAAAATCACTTTAAACATGCTAATTTTAGCTCTAACACTGATGATCCACCTACAAATGTGAACTGACGTTCAAAAATAAAACATTTGAAACGGACCATTTTCCACATTTCTGAAGCATGACGTAATGGGGGGGTGTTATCTCTTTTGTCGAAAATCAGCCGTTTTTGCTCGAACATTAAATGCCTACAAATGGTATTTAATTAACTTCCCGAGCCCCTGGAAGCATGAAAATCACTTTAAACATGCTAATTTTAGCTCTAACACTGATGATCCACCTACAAATGTGAACTGACGTTCAAAAATAAAACATTTGAAAACGGACCATTTTCCACATTTCTGAAGCATGATGTAATGGGGGGTGTTATCTCTTTTGTCGAAAATCAGCCGTTTTGCTCGAACATTAAATGCCTCCAAATGGTATTTATTTCACTTCCCGAGCCCCTGGAAGCATGAAAATCACTTTAAACATGCTAATTTTAGCTCTAACACTGATGATCCACCTACAAATGTGAACTGACGTTCAAAAATAAACATTGAAAACGGACCATTTTCCACATTTCTGAAGCATGACGTAATGGGGGGGTGTTATCTCTTTTGTCAAAATCAGCCGTTTTGCTCGAACATTAAATGCCTCCAAATGGTATTTATTTCACTTCCCGGGGTGAAGAAACCCTTTTTGAGAACTCAGAGTGAGTAATTGGCCATTTTCATGCACTTTTAACCATTCCCATTAATCTTGTGTTTTTGGCCCCTGGAAGCATGAAAATCACTTTAAACATGCTAATTTTAGCTCTAACACTGATGATCCACCTACAAATGTGAACTGACGTTCAAAAATAAAACATTTGAAAACGGACCATTTTCCACATTTCTGAAGCATGAAGTAATGGGGGGGTGTTATCTCTTTTGTCGAAAATCAGCCGTTTTTGCTCGAACATTAAATGCCTCCAAATGGTATTTAATTAACTTCCCGAGCCCCTGGAAGCATGAAAATCACTTTAAACATGCTAATTTTAGCTCTAACACTGATGATCCACCTACAAATGTGAACTGACGTTCAAAAATAAAACATTTGAAAACGGACCATTTTCCACATTTCTGAAGCATGACGTAATGGGGGGTGTTATCTCTTTTGTCGAAAATCAGCCGTTTTTGCTCGAACATTAAATGCCTCCAAATGGTATTTAATTACTTCCCGGGGTGAAGAAACCCATTTTCGAGAACTCAGAGTGAGTAAATTGGCCATTTTCATGCACTTTTAACCATTCCATAAATCTTGTGTTTTGGGCCCCTGGAAGCATGAAAATCACTTTAAACATGCTAATTTTAGCTCTAACACTGATGATCCACCTACAAATGTGAACTGACGTTCAAAAATAAAACATTTGAAAACGGACCATTTTCCACATTTCTGAAGCATGACGTAATGGGGGGTGTTATCTCTTTTGTCGAAAATCAGCCGTTTTTGCTCGAACATTAAATGCCTCCAAATGGTATTTATTTCACTTCCCGGGGTGAAGAAACCCTTTTTGAGAACTCAGAGTGAGTAAATTGGCCATTTTCATGCACTTTTAACCATTCCATTAATCTTGTGTTTGGGCCTGGAAGCATGAAAATCACTTTAAACATGCTAATTTTAGCTCTAACACTGATGATCCACCTACAAATGTGAACTGACGTTCAAAAAAAAACATTTGAAAACGGACCATTTTCCACATTTCTGAAGCATGATGTAATGGGGGGGTGTTATCTCTTTTGTCGAAAATCAGCCGTTTTTGCTCGAACATTAAATGCCTCCAAATGGTATTTAATTAACTTCCCGAGCCCCTGGAAGCATGAAAATCACTTTAAACATGCTAATTTTAGCTCTAACACTGATGATCCACCTATAAATGTGAACTGACGTTCAAAAATAAAACATTTGAAAACGGACCATTTTCCACATTTCTGAAGCATGACGTAATGGGGGGTGTTATCTCTTTTGTCGAAAATCAGCCGTTTTTGCTCGAACATTAAAATGCCTCCAAATGGTATTTATTTCACTTCTCGGGGTGAAGAAACCCTTTTTGAGAACTCAGAGTGAGTAAATTGGCCATTTTCATGCACTTTTAACCATTCCATTAATCTTGTGTTTTGGGCCCCTGGAAGCATGAAAATCACTTTAAACATGCTAATTTTAGCTCTAACACTGATGATCCACCTACAAATGTGAACTGACGTTCAAAAATAAAACATTTGAAAACGGACCATTTTCCACATTTCTGAAGCATGACGTAATGGGGGGGTGTTATCTCTTTTGTCGAAAATCAGCCGTTTTTGCTCGAACATTAAATGCCTCCAAATGGTATTTAATTAACTTCCCGAGCCCCTGGAAGCATGAAAATCACTTTAAACATGCTAATTTTAGCTCTAACACTGATGATCCACCTACAAATGTGAACTGACGTTCAAAAATAAAACATTTGAAAACGGACCATTTTCCACATTTCTGAAGCATGACGTAATGGGGGGGTGTTATCTCTTTTGTCGAAAATCAGCCGTTTTTGCTCGAACATTAAATGCCTCCAAATGGTATTTATTTCACTTCCCGGGGTGAAGAAACCCTTTTTGAGAACTCAGAGTGAGTAAATTGGCCATTTTCATGCACTTTTAACCATTCCATAAATCTTGTGTTTTGGGCCCCTGGAAGCATGAAAATCACTTTAAACATGCTAATTTTAGCTCTAACACTGATGATCCACCTACAAATGTGAACTGACGTTCAAAAATAAAACATTTGAAAACGGACCATTTTCCACATTTCTGAAGCATGACGTAATGGGGGGGTGTTATCTCTTTTGTCGAAAATCAGCCGTTTTTGCTCGAACATTAAATGCCTCCAAATGGTATTTAATTAACTTCCCGAGCCCCTGGAAGTATGAAAATCACTTTAAACATGCTAATTTTAGCTCTAACACTGATGATCCACCTACAAATGTGAACTGACGTTCAAAAATAAAACATTTGAAAACGGACCATTTTCCACATTTCTGAAGCATGACGTAATGGGGGGGGTGTTATCTCTTTTGTCGAAAATCAGCCGTTTTTGCTCGAACATTAAATGCCTCCAAATGGTATTTAATTAACTTCCCGAGCCCCTGGAAGCATGAAAATCACTTTAAACATGCTAATTTTAGCTCTAACACTGATGATACACCTACAAATGTGAACTGACGTTCAAAAATAAAACATTTGAAAACAGACCATTTTCCACATTTCTGAAGCATGACGTAATGGGGGGGTGTTATCTCTTTTGTCGAAAATCAGCCGTTTTTGCTCGAACATTAAATGCCTCCAAATGGTATTTAATTAACTTCCCGAGCCCCTGGAAGCATGAAAATCACTTTAAACATGCTAATTTTAGCTCTAACACTGATGATCCACCTACAAATGTGAACTGACGTTCAAAAATAAAACATTTGAAAACGGACCATTTTCCACATTTCTGAAGCATGATGTAATGGGGGGGTGTTATCTCTTTTGTCGAAAATCAGCCGTTTTTGCTCGAACATTAAATGCCTCCAAATGGTATTTATTTCACTTCCCGGGGTGAAGAAACCCTTTTTGAGAACTCAGAGTGAGTAAATTGGCCATTTTCATGCACTTTTAACCATTCCATAAATCTTGTGTTTTGGGCCCCTGGAAGCATGAAAATCACTTTAAACATGCTAATTTTAGCTCTAACACTGATGATCCACCTACAAATGTGAACTGACGTTCAAAAATAAAACATTTGAAAACGGACCATTTTCCACATTTCTGAAGCATGACGTAATGGGGGGGTGTTATCTCTTTTGTCGAAAATCAGCCGTTTTTGCTCGAACATTAAATGCCTCCAAATGGTATTTAATTTACTTCCCGAGCCCCTGGAAGCATGAAAATCACTTTAAACATGCTAATTTTAGCTCTAACACTGATGATCCACCTACAAATGTGAACTGACGTTCAAAAATAAAACATTTGAAAACGGACCATTTTCCACATTTCTGAAGCATGACGTAATGGGGGGGTGTTATCTCTTTTGTCGAAAATCAGCCATTTTTGCTCGAACATTAAATGCCTCCAAATGGTATTTAATTAACTTCCCGGGGTGAAGAAACCCTTTTTGAGAACTCAGAGTGAGTAAATTGGCCATTTTCATGCACTTTTAACCATTCCATAAATCTTGTGTTTTGGGCCCCTGGAAGCATGAAAATCACTTTAAACATGCTAATTTTAGCTCTAACACTGATGATCCACCTACAAATGTGAACTGACGTTCAAAAATAAAACATTTGAAAACGGACCATTTTCCACATTTCTGAAGCATGACGTAATGGGGGGGTGTTATCTCTTTTGTCGAAAATCAGCCGTTTTTGCTCGAACATTAAATGCCTCCAAATGGTATTTAATTAACTTCCCGAGCCCCTGGAAGCATGAAAATCACTTTAAACATGCTAATTTTAGCTCTAACACTGATGATCCACCTACAAATGTGAACTGACGTTCAAAAATAAAACATTTGAAAACGGACCATTTTCCACATTTCTGAAGCATGACGTAATGGGGGGGTGTTATCTCTTTTGTCGAAAATCAGCCGTTTTTGCTCGAACATTAAATGCCTCCAAATGGTATTTAATTAACTTCCCGAGCCCCTGGAAGCATGAAAATCACTTTAAACATGCTAATTTTAGCTCTAACACTGATGATCCACCTACAAATGTGAACTGACGTTCAAAAATAAAACATTTGAAAACGGACCATTTTCCACATTTCTGAAGCATGATGTAATGGGGGGGTGTTATCTCTTTTGTCGAAAATCAGCCGTTTTTGCTCGAACATTAAATGCCTCCAAATGGTATTTATTTCACTTCCCGAGCCCCTGGAAGCATGAAAATCACTTTAAACATGCTAATTTTAGCTCTAACACTGATGATACACCTACAAATGTGAACTGACGTTCAAAAATAAAACATTTGAAAACGGATCATTTTCCACATTTCTGAAGCATGACGTAATGGGGGGGTGTTATCTCTTTTGTCGAAAATCAGCCGTTTTTGCTCGAACATTAAATGCCTCCAAATGGTATTTAATTAACTTCCCGAGCCCCTGGAAGCATGAAAATCACTTTAAACATGCTAATTTTAGCTCTAACACTGATGATCCACCTACAAATGTGAACTGACGTTCAAAAATAAAACATTTGAAAACGGACCATTTTCCACATTTCTGAAGCATGATGTAATGGGGGGGTGTTATCTCTTTTGTCGAAAATCAGCCGTTTTTGCTCGAACATTAAATGCCTCCAAATGGTATTTATTTCACTTCCCGGGGTGAAGAAACCCTTTTTGAGAACTCAGAGTGAGTAAATTGGCCATTTTCATGCACTTTTAACCATTCCATAAATCTTGTGTTTTGGGCCCCTGGAAGCATGAAAATCACTTTAAACATGCTAATTTTAGCTCTAACACTGATGATCCACCTACAAATGTGAACTGACGTTCAAAAATAAAACATTTGAAAACGGACCATTTTCCACATTTCTGAAGCATGACGTAATGGGGGGGTGTTATCTCTTTTGTCGAAAATCAGCCGTTTTTGCTCGAACATTAAATGCCTCCAAATGGTATTTAATTAACTTCCCGAGCCCCTGGAAGCATGAAAATCACTTTAAACATGCTAATTTTAGCTCTAACACTGATGATCCACCTACAAATGTGAACTGACGTTCAAAAATAAAACATTTGAAAACGGACCATTTTCCACATTTCTGAAGCATGACGTAATGGGGGGGTGTTATCTCTTTTGTCGAAAATCAGCCGTTTTTGCTCGAACATTAAATGCCTCCAAATGGTATTTAATTAACTTCCCGAGCCCCTGGAAGCATGAAAATCACTTTAAACATGCTAATTTTAGCTCTAACACTGATGATCCACCTACAAATGTGAACTGACGTTCAAAAATAAAACATTTGAAAACGGACCATTTTCCACATTTCTGAAGCATGATGTAATGGGGGGGTGTTATCTCTTTTGTCGAAAATCAGCCGTTTTTGCTCGAACATTAAATGCCTCCAAATGGTATTTATTTCACTTCCCGGGGTGAAGAAACCCTTTTTGAGAACTCAGAGTGAGTAAATTGGCCATTTTCATGCACTTTTAACCATTCCATAAATCTTGTGTTTTGGGCCCCTGGAAGCATGAAAATCACTTTAAACATGCTAATTTTAGCTCTAACACTGATGATCCACCTACAAATGTGAACTGACGTTCAAAAATAAAACATTTGAAAACGGACCATTTTCCATATTTCTGAAGCATGACGTAATGGGGGGGTGTTATCTCTTTTGTCGAAAATCAGCCGTTTTTGCTCGAACATTAAATGCCTCCAAATGGTATTTAATTAACTTCCCGAGCCCCTGGAAGCATGAAAATCACTTTAAACATGCTAATTTTAGCTCTAACACTGATGATCCACCTACAAATGTGAACTGACGTTCAAAAATAAAACATTTGAAAACGGACCATTTTCCACATTTCTGAAGCATGACGTAATGGGGGGGTGTTATCTCTTTTGTCGAAAATCAGCCGTTTTTGCTCGAACATTAAATGCCTCCAAATGGTATTTAATTAACTTCCCGAGCCCCTGGAAGCATGAAAATCACTTTAAACATGCTAATTTTAGCTCTAACACTGATGATCCACCTACAAATGTGAACTGACGTTCAAAAATAAAACATTTGAAAACGGACCATTTTCCACATTTCTGAAGCATGATGTAATGGGGGGGTGTTATCTCTTTTGTCGAAAATCAGCCATTTTTGCTCGAACATTAAATGCCTCCAAATGGTATTTATTTCACTTCCCGAGCCCCTGGAAGCATGAAAATCACTTTAAACATGCTAATTTTAGCTCTAACACTGATGATCCACCTACAAATGTGAACTGACGTTCAAAAATAAAACATTTGAAAACGGACCATTTTCCACATTTCTGAAGCATGACGTAATGGGGGGGTGTTATCTCTTTTGTCAAAAATCAGCCGTTTTTGTTCGAACATTAAATGCCTCCAAATGGTATTTATTTCACTTCCCGGGGTGAAGAAACCCTTTTTGAGAACTCAGAGTGAGTAAATTGGCCATTTTCATGCACTTTTAACCATTCCATTAATCTTGTGTTTTGGGCCCCTGGAAGCATGAAAATCACTTTAAACATGCTAATTTTAGCTCTAACACTGATGATCCACCTACAAATGTGAACTGACGTTCAAAAATAAAACATTTGAAAACGGACCATTTTCCACATTTCTGAAGCATGACGTAATGGGGGGGTGTTATCTCTTTTGTCGAAAATCAGCCGTTTTTGCTCGAACATTAAATGCCTCCAAATGGTATTTAATTAACTTCCCGAGCCCCTGGAAGCATGAAAATCACTTTAAACATGCTAATTTTAGCTCTAACACTGATGATCCACCTACAAATGTGAACTGACGTTCAAAAATAAAACATTTGAAAACGGACCATTTTCCACATTTCTGAAGCATGACGTAATGGGGGGGTGTTATCTCTTTTGTCGAAAATCAGCCGTTTTTGCTCGAACATTAAATGCCTCCAAATGGTATTTAATTAACTCCCTGGGGTGAAGAAACCCTTTTTGAGAACTCAGTGTGAGTAAATTGGCCATTTTCATGCACTTTTAACCATTCCATAAATCTTGTGTTTTGGGCCCCTGGAAGCATGAAAATCACTTTAAACATGCTAATTTTAGCTCTAACACTGATGATCCACCTACAAATGTGAACTGACGTTCAAAAATAAAACATTTGAAAACGGACCATTTTCCACATTTCTGAAGCATGACGTAATGGGGGGGTGTTATCTCTTTTGTCGAAAATCAGCCGTTTTTGCTCGAACATTAAATGCCTCCAAATGGTATTTAATTAACTTCCCGAGCCCCTGGAAGCATGAAAATCACTTTAAACATGCTAATTTTAGCTCTAACACTGATGATCCACCTACAAATGTGAACTAACGTTCAAAAATAAAACATTTGAAAACGGACCATTTTCCACATTTCTGAAGCATGACGTAATGGGGGGGTGTTATCTCTTTTGTCGAAAATCAGCCGTTTTTGCTCGAACATTAAATGCCTCCAAATGGTATTTATTTCACTTCCCGGGGTGAAGAAACCCTTTTTGAGAACACAGAGTGAGTAAATTGGCCATTTTCATGCACTTTTAACCATTCCATTAATCTTGTGTTTTTGGCCGCTGGAAGCATGAAAATCACTTTAAACATGCTAATTTTAGCTCTAACACTGATGATCCACCTACAAATGTGAACTGACTTTAAAAATAAAACATTTGAAAACGGACCATTTTCCACATTTCTGAAGCATGACGTAATGGGGGGGGTGTTATCTCTTTTGTCGAAAATCAGCCGTTTTTGCTCGAACATTAAATGCCTCCAAATGGTATTTATTTAACTTCCCGAGCCCCTGGAAGCATGAAAATCACTTTAAACATGCTAATTTGAGCTCTAACACTGATGATCCACCTACAAATGTGAACTGACGTTAAAAAATAAAACATTTGAAAACGGACCATTTTCCACATTTCTGAAGCATGACGTAATGGGGGGGGGGTGTTATCTCTTTTGTCGAAAATCAGCCGTTTTTGCTCGAACATTAAATGCCTCCAAATGGTATTTAATTAACTTCCCGAGCCCCTGGAAGCATGAAAATCACTTTAAACATGCTAATTTTAGCTCTAACACTGATGATCCACCTACAAATGTGAACTGACATTCAAAAATAAAACATTTGAAAACGGACCATTTTCCACATTTCTGAAGCATGACGTAATGGGGGGGGTGTTATCTCTTTTGTCGAAAATCAGCCGTTTTTGCTCGAACATTAAATGCCTCCAAATGGTATTTAATTAACTTCCCGAGCCCCTGGAAGCATGAAAATCACTTTAAACATGCTAATTTTAGCTCTAACACTGATGATCCACCTACAAATGTGAACTGACGTTCAAAAATAAAACATTTGAAAACGGACCATTTTCCACATTTCTGAAGCATGACGTAATGGGGGGGTGTCATCTCTTTTGTCGAAAATCAGCCGTTTTTGCTCGAACATTAAATGCCTCCAAATGGTATTTAATTAACTTCCCGAGCCCCTGGAAGCATGAAAATCACTTTAAACATGCTAATTTTAGCTCTAACACTGATGATCCACCTACAAATGTGAACTGACGTTCAAAAATAAAACATTTGAAAACGGACCATTTTCCACATTTCTGAAGCATGACGTAATGGGGGGGTGTTATCTCTTTTGTCGAAAATCAGCCGTTTTTGCTCGAACATTAAATGCCTCCAAATAGTATTTATTTCACTTCCCGGGGTGAAGAAACCCTTTTTGAGAACTCAGAGTGAGTAAATTGGCCATTTTCATGCACTTTTAACCATTCCATAAATCTTGTGTTTTGGGCCCCTGGAAGCATGAAAATCACTTTAAACATGCTAATTTTAGCTCTAACACTGATGATCCACCTACAAATGTGAACTGACGTTCAAAAATAAAACATTTGAAAACTGACCATTTTCCACATTTCTGAAGCATGACGTAATGGGGGGGTGTTATCTCTTTTGTCGAAAATCAGCCGTTTTTGCTCGAACATTAAATGCCTCCAAATGGTATTTAATTAACTTCCCGAGCCCCTGGAAGCATGAAAATCACTTTAAACATGCTAATTTTAGCTCTAACACTGATGATCCACCTACAAATGTGAACTGACGTTCAAAAATAAAACATTTGAAAACGGACCATTTTCCACATTTCTGAAGCATGACGTAATGGGGGGGTGTTATCTCTTTTGTCGAAAATCAGCCATTTTTGCTCGAACATTAAATGCCTCCAAATGGTATTTAATTAACTTCCCGGGGTGAAGAAACCCTTTTTGAGAACTCAGAGTGAGTAAATTGGCCATTTTCATGCACTTTTAACCATTCCATAAATCTTGTGTTTTGGGCCCCTGGAAGCATGAAAATCACTTTAAACATGCTAATTTTAGCTCTAACACTGATGATCCACCTACAAATGTGAACTGACGTTCAAAAATAAAACATTTGAAAACGGACCATTTTCCACATTTCTGAAGCATGACGTAATGGGGGGGTGTTATCTCTTTTGTCGAAAATCAGCCGTTTTTGCTCGAACATTAAATGCCTCCAAATGGTATTTAATTAACTTCCCGAGCCCCTGGAAGCATGAAAATCACTTTAAACATGCTAATTTTAGCTCTAACACTGATGATCCACCTACAAATGTGAACTGACGTTCAAAAATAAAACATTTGAAAACGGACCATTTTCCACATTTCTGAAGCATGACGTAATGGGGGGGTGTTATCTCTTTTGTCGAAAATCAGCCGTTTTTGCTCGAACATTAAATGCCTCCAAATGGTATTTATTTCACTTCCCGGGGTGAAGAAACCCTTTTTGAGAACACAGAGTGAGTAAATTGGCCATTTTCATGCACTTTTAACCATTCCATTAATCTTGTGTTTTGGGCCCCTGGAAGCATGAAAATCACTTTAAACATGCTAATTTTAGCTCTAACACTGATGATCCACCTACAAATGTGAACTGACGTTCAAAAATAAAACATTTGAAAACGGACCATTTTCCACATTTCTGAAGCATGACGTAATGGGGGGGTGTTATCTCTTTTGTCGAAAATCAGCCGTTTTTGCTCGAACATTAAATGCCTCCAAATGGTATTTATTTCACTTCCCGAGCCCCTGGAAGCATGAAAATCACTTTAAACATGCTAATTTTAGCTCTAACACTGATGATCCACCTACAAATGTGAACTGACGTTCAAAAATAAAACATTTGAAAACGGACCATTTTCCACATTTCTGAAGCATGAAGTAATGGGGGGGTGTTATCTCTTTTGTCGAAAATCAGCCGTTTTTGCTCGAACATTAAATGCCTCCAAATGGTATTTAATTAACTTCCCGAGCCCCTGGAAGCATGAAAATCACTTTAAACATGCTAATTTTAGCTCTAACACTGATGATCCACCTACAAATGTGAACTGACGTTCAAAAATAAAACATTTGAAAACGGACCATTTTCCACATTTCTGAAGCATGACGTAATGGGGGGGGTGTTATCTCTTTTGTCGAAAATCAGCCGTTTTTGCTTGAACATTAAATGCCTCCAAATGGTATTTATTTCACTTCCCGGGGTGAAGAAACCCTTTTTGAGAACTCAGAGTGAGTAAATTGGCCATTTTCATGCACTTTTAACCATTCCATTAATCTTGTGTTTTGGGCCCCTGGAAGCATGAAAATCACTTTAAACATGCTAATTTTAGCTCTAACACTGATGATCCACCTACAAATGTGAACTGACGTTCAAAAATAAAACATTTGAAAAAGGACCATTTTCCACATTTCTGAAGCATGACGTAATGGGGGGGTGTTATCTCTTTTGTCGAAAATCAGCCGTTTTTGCTCGAACATTAAATGCCTCCAAATGGTATTTAATTAACTTCCCGAGCCCCTGGAAGCATGAAAATCACTTTAAACATGCTAATTTTAGCTCTAACACTGATGATCCACCTACAAATGTGAACTGACGTTCAAAAATAAAACATTTGAAAACGGACCATTTTCCACATTTCTGAAGCATGACGTAATGGGGGGGGTGTTATCTCTTTTGTCGAAAATCAGCCGTTTTTGCTCGAACATTAAATGCCTCCAAATGGTATTTATTTCACTTCCCGAGCCCCTGGAAGCATGAAAATCACTTTAAACATGCTAATTTTAGCTCTAACACTGATGATCCACCTACAAATGTGAACTGACGTTCAAAAATAAAACATTTGAAAACGGACCATTTTCCACATTTCTGAAGCATGATGTAATGGGAGGGTGTTATCTCTTTTGTCGAAAATCAGCCGTTTTTGCTCGAACATTAAATGCCTCCAAATGGTATTTATTTCACTTCCCGAGCCCCTGGAAGCATGAAAATCACCTTAAACATGCTAATTTTAGCTCTAACACTGATGATCCACCTACAAATGTGAACTGACGTTCAAAAATAAAACATTTGAAAACGGACCATTTTCCACATTTCTGAAGCATGACGTAATGGGGGGGTGTTATCTCTTTTGTCAAAAATCAGCCGTTTTTGCTCGAACATTAAATGCCTCCAAATGGTATTTATTTCACTTCCCGGGGTGAAGAAACCCTTTTTGAGAACTCAGAGTGAGTAAATTGGCCATTTTCATGCACTTTTAACCATTCCATTAATCTTGTGTTTTGGGCCCCTGGAAGCATGAAAATCACTTTAAACATGCTAATTTTAGCTCTAACACTGATGATCCACCTACAAATGTGAACTGACGTTCAAAAATAAAACATTTGAAAACGGACCATTTTCCACATTTCTGAAGCATGACGTAATGGGGGGGTGTTATCTCTTTTGTCGAAAATCAGCCGTTTTTGCTCGAACATTAAATGCCTCCAAATGGTATTTATTTCACTTCCCGAGCCCCTGGAAGCATGAAAATCACTTTAAACATGCTAATTTTAGCTCTAACACTGATGATCCACCTACAAATGTGAACTGACGTTCAAAAATAAAACATTTGAAAACGGACCATTTTCCACATTTCTGAAGCATGAAGTAATGGGGGGGTGTTATCTCTTTTGTCGAAAATCAGCCGTTTTTGCTCGAACATTAAATGCCTCCAAATGGTATTTAATTAACTTCCCGAGCCCCTGGAAGCATGAAAATCACTTTAAACATGCTAATTTTAGCTCTAACACTGATGATCCACCTACAAATGTGAACTGACGTTCAAAAATAAAACATTTGAAAACGGACCATTTTCCACATTTCTGAAGCATGACGTAATGGGGGGGTGTTATCTCTTTTGTCGAAAATCAGCCGTTTTTGCTTGAACATTAAATGCCTCCAAATGGTATTTATTTCACTTCCCGGGGTGAAGAAACCCTTTTTGAGAACTCAGAGTGAGTAAATTGGCCATTTTCATGCACTTTTAACCATTCCATTAATCTTGTGTTTTGGGCCCCTGGAAGCATGAAAATCACTTTAAACATGCTAATTTTAGCTCTAACACTGATGATCCACCTACAAATGTGAACTGACGTTCAAAAATAAAACATTTGAAAACGGACCATTTTCCACATTTCTGAAGCATGACGTAATGGGGGGGTGTTATCTCTTTTGTCGAAAATCAGCCGTTTTTGCTCGAACATTAAATGCCTCCAAATGGTATTTAATTAACTTCCCGAGCCCCTGGAAGCATGAAAATCACTTTAAACATGCTAATTTTAGCTCTAACACTGATGATCCACCTACAAATGTGAACTGACGTTCAAAAATAAAACATTTGAAAACGGACCATTTTCCACATTTCTGAAGCATGACGTAATGGGGGGGGGTGTTATCTCTTTTGTCGAAAATCAGCCGTTTTTGCTCGAACATTAAATGCCTCCAAATGGTATTTATTTCACTTCCCGAGCCCCTGGAAGCATGAAAATCACTTTAAACATGCTAATTTTAGCTCTAACACTGATGATCCACCTACAAATGTGAACTGACGTTCAAAAATAAAACATTTGAAAACGGACCATTTTCCACATTTCTGAAGCATGACGTAATGGGGGGGTGTTATCTCTTTTGTCGAAAATCAGCCGTTTTTGCTTGAACATTAAATGCCTCCAAATGGTATTTATTTCACTTCCCGGGGTGAAGAAACCCTTTTTGAGAACTCAGAGTGAGTAAATTGGCCATTTTCATGCACTTTTAACCATTCCATTAATCTTGTGTTTTGGGCCCCTGGAAGCATGAAAATCACTTTAAACATGCTAATTTTAGCTCTAACACTGATGATCCACCTACAAATGTGAACTGACGTTCAAAAATAAAACATTTGAAAACGGACCATTTTCCACATTTCTGAAGCATGACGTAATGGGGGGGTGTTATCTCTTTTGTCGAAAATCAGCCGTTTTTGCTCGAACATTAAATGCCTCCAAATGGTATTTATTTCACTTCCCGAGCCCCTGGAAGCATGAAAATCACTTTAAACATGCTAATTTTAGCTCTAACACTGATGATCCACCTACAAATGTGAACTGACGTTCAAAAATAAAACATTTGAAAACGGACCATTTTCCACATTTCTGAAGCATGACGTAATGGGGGGGTGTTATCTCTTTTGTCGAAAATCAGCCGTTTTTGCTCGAACATTAAATGCCTCCAAATGGTATTTAATTAACTTCCCGAGCCCCTGGAAGCATGAAAATCACTTTAAACATGCTAATTTTAGCTCTAACACTGATGATCCACCTACAAATGTGAACTGACGTTCAAAAATAAAACATTTGAAAACGGACCATTTTCCACATTTCTGAAGCATGACGTAATGGGGGGGGTGTTATCTCTTTTGTCGAAAATCAGCCGTTTTTGCTCGAACATTAAATGCCTCCAAATGGTATTTAATTAACTTCCCGAGCCCCTGGAAGCATGAAAATCACTTTAAACATGCTAATTTTAGCTCTAACACTGATGATCCACCTACAAATGTGAACTGACGTTCAAAAATAAAACATTTGAAAACGGACCATTTTCCACATTTCTGAAGCATGACGTAATGGGGGGGTGTTATCTCTTTTGTCGAAAATCAGCCGTTTTTGCTCGAACATTAAATGCCTCCAAATGGTATTTAATTAACTTCCCGAGCCCCTGGAAGCATGAAAATCACTTTAAACATGCTAATTTTAGCTCTAACACTGATGATCCACCTACAAATGTGAACTGACGTTCAAAAATAAAACATTTGAAAACGGACCATTTTCCACATTTCTGAAGCATGACGTAATGGGGGGGGTGTTATCTCTTTTGTCGAAAATCAGCCGTTTTTGCTCGAACATTAAATGCCTCCAAATGGTATTTATTTCACTTCCCGGGGTGAAGAAACCCTTTTTGAGAACTCAGAGTGAGTAAATTGGCCATTTTCATGCACTTTTAACCATTCCATTAATCTTGTGTTTTGGGCCCCTGGAAGCATGAAAATCACTTTAAACATGCTAATTTTAGCTCTAACACTGATGATCCACCTACAAATGTGAACTGACGTTCAAAAATAAAACATTTGAAAACGGACCATTTTCCACATTTCTGAAGCATGACGTAATGGGGGGGTGTTATCTCTTTTGTCGAAAATCAGCCGTTTTTGCTCGAACATTAAATGCCTCCAAATGGTATTTATTTCACTTCCCGAGCCCCTGGAAGCATGAAAATCACTTTAAACATGCTAATTTTAGCTCTAACACTGATAATCCACCTACAAATGTGAACTGACGTTCAAAAATAAAACATTTGAAAACGGACCATTTTCCACATTTCTGAAGCATGACGTAATGGGGGGGTGTTATCTCTTTTGTCGAAAATCAGCCGTTTTTGCTCGAACATTAAATGCCTCCAAATGGTATTTAATTAACTTCCCGGGGTGAAGAAACCCTTTTTGAGAACTCAGAGTGAGTAAATTGGCCATTTTCATGCACTTTTAACCATTCCATAAATCTTGTGTTTTGGGCCCCTGGAAGCATGAAAATCACTTTAAACATGCTAATTTTAGCTCTAACACTGATGATCCACCTACAAATGTGAACTGACGTTCAAAAATAAAACATTTGAAAACGGACCATTTTCCACATTTCTGAAGCATGACGTAATGGGGGGGGTGTTATCTCTTTTGTCGAAAATCAGCCGTTTTTGCTCGAACATTAAATGCCTCCAAATGGTATTTATTTCACTTCCCGAGCCCCTGGAAGCATGAAAATCACTTTAAACATGCTAATTTTAGCTCTAACACTGATGATCCACCTACAAATGTGAACTGACGTTCAAAAATAAAACATTTGAAAACGGACCATTTTCCACATTTCTGAAGCATGATGTAATGGGAGGGTGTTATCTCTTTTGTCGAAAATCAGCCGTTTTTGCTCGAACATTAAATGCCTCCAAATGGTATTTATTTCACTTCCCGAGCCCCTGGAAGCATGAAAATCACCTTAAACATGCTAATTTTAGCTCTAACACTGATGATCCACCTACAAATGTGAACTGACGTTCAAAAATAAAACATTTGAAAACGGACCATTTTCCACATTTCTGAAGCATGACGTAATGGGGGGGTGTTATCTCTTTTGTCAAAAATCAGCCGTTTTTGCTCGAACATTAAATGCCTCCAAATGGTATTTATTTCACTTCCCGGGGTGAAGAAACCCTTTTTGAGAACTCAGAGTGAGTAAATTGGCCATTTTCATGCACTTTTAACCATTCCATTAATCTTGTGTTTTGGGCCCCTGGAAGCATGAAAATCACTTTAAACATGCTAATTTTAGCTCTAACACTGATGATCCACCTACAAATGTGAACTGACGTTCAAAAATAAAACATTTGAAAACGGACCATTTTCCACATTTCTGAAGCATGACGTAATGGGGGGGTGTTATCTCTTTTGTCGAAAATCAGCCGTTTTTTCTCGAACATTAAATGCCTCCAAATGGTATTTATTTCACTTCCCGAGCCCCTGGAAGCATGAAAATCACTTTAAACATGCTAATTTTAGCTCTAACACTGATGATCCACCTACAAATGTGAACTGACGTTCAAAAATAAAACATTTGAAAACGGACCATTTTCCACATTTCTGAAGCATGAAGTAATGGGGGGGTGTTATCTCTTTTGTCGAAAATCAGCCGTTTTTGCTCGAACATTAAATGCCTCCAAATGGTATTTAATTAACTTCCCGAGCCCCTGGAAGCATGAAAATCACTTTAAACATGCTAATTTTAGCTCTAACACTGATGATCCACCTACAAATGTGAACTGACGTTCAAAAATAAAACATTTGAAAACGGACCATTTTCCACATTTCTGAAGCATGACGTAATGGGGGGGTGTTATCTCTTTTGTCGAAAATCAGCCGTTTTTGCTTGAACATTAAATGCCTCCAAATGGTATTTATTTCACTTCCCGGGGTGAAGAAACCCTTTTTGAGAACTCAGAGTGAGTAAATTGGCCATTTTCATGCACTTTTAACCATTCCATTAATCTTGTGTTTTGGGCCCCTGGAAGCATGAAAATCACTTTAAACATGCTAATTTTAGCTCTAACACTGATGATCCACCTACAAATGTGAACTGACGTTCAAAAATAAAACATTTGAAAACGGACCATTTTCCACATTTCTGAAGCATGACGTAATGGGGGGGTGTTATCTCTTTTGTCGAAAATCAGCCGTTTTTGCTCGAACATTAAATGCCTCCAAATGGTATTTAATTAACTTCCCGAGCCCCTGGAAGCATGAAAATCACTTTAAACATGCTAATTTTAGCTCTAACACTGATGATCCACCTACAAATGTGAACTGACGTTCAAAAATAAAACATTTGAAAACGGACCATTTTCCACATTTCTGAAGCATGACGTAATGGGGGGGGGTGTTATCTCTTTTGTCGAAAATCAGCCGTTTTTGCTCGAACATTAAATGCCTCCAAATGGTATTTATTTCACTTCCCGAGCCCCTGGAAGCATGAAAATCACTTTAAACATGCTAATTTTAGCTCTAACACTGATGATCCACCTACAAATGTGAACTGACGTTCAAAAATAAAACATTTGAAAACGGACCATTTTCCACATTTCTGAAGCATGACGTAATGGGGGGGTGTTATCTCTTTTGTCGAAAATCAGCCGTTTTTGCTCGAACATTAAATGCCTCCAAATGGTATTTAATTAACTTCCCGAGCCCCTGGAAGCATGAAAATCACTTTAAACATGCTAATTTTAGCTCTAACACTGATGATCCACCTACAAATGTGAACTGACGTTCAAAAATAAAACATTTGAAAACGGACCATTTTCCACATTTCTGAAGCATGACGTAATGGGGGGGGTGTTATCTCTTTTGTCGAAAATCAGCCGTTTTTGCTCGAACATTAAATGCCTCCAAATGGTATTTAATTAACTTCCCGAGCCCCTGGAAGCATGAAAATCACTTTAAACATGCTAATTTTAGCTCTAACACTGATGATCCACCTACAAATGTGAACTGACGTTCAAAAATAAAACATTTGAAAACGGACCATTTTCCACATTTCTGAAGCATGACGTAATGGGGGGGTGTTATCTCTTTTGTCGAAAATCAGCCGTTTTTGCTCGAACATTAAATGCCTCCAAATGGTATTTAATTAACTTCCCGAGCCCCTGGAAGCATGAAAATCACTTTAAACATGCTAATTTTAGCTCTAACACTGATGATCCACCTACAAATGTGAACTGACGTTCAAAAATAAAACATTTGAAAACGGACCATTTTCCACATTTCTGAAGCATGACGTAATGGGGGGGTGTTATCTCTTTTGTCGAAAATCAGCCGTTTTTGCTCGAACATTAAATGCCTCCAAATGGTATTTATTTCACTTCCCGGGGTGAAGAAACCCTTTTTGAGAACTCAGAGTGAGTAAATTGGCCATTTTCATGCACTTTTAACCATTCCATTAATCTTGTGTTTTGGGCCCCTGGAAGCATGAAAATCACTTTAAACATGCTAATTTTAGCTCTAACACTGATGATCCACCTACAAATGTGAACTGACGTTCAAAAATAAAACATTTGAAAACGGACCATTTTCCACATTTCTGAAGCATGACGTAATGGGGGGTTGTTATCTCTTTTGTCGAAAATCAGCCGTTTTTGCTCGAACATTAAATGCCTCCAAATGGTATTTATTTCACTTCCCGAGCCCCTGGAAGCATGAAAATCACTTTAAACATGCTAATTTTAGCTCTAACACTGATGATCCACCTACAAATGTGAACTGACGTTCAAAAATAAAACATTTGAAAACGGACCATTTTCCACATTTCTGAAGCATGAAGTAATGGGGGGGTGTTATCTCTTTTGTCGAAAATCAGCCGTTTTTGCTCGAACATTAAATGCCTCCAAATGGTATTTAATTAACTTCCCGAGCCCCTGGAAGCATGAAAATCACTTTAAACATGCTAATTTTAGCTCTAACACTGATGATCCACCTACAAATGTGAACTGACGTTCAAAAATAAAACATTTGAAAACGGACCATTTTCCACATTTCTGAAGCATGACGTAATGGGGGGGTGTTATCTCTTTTGTCGAAAATCAGCCGTTTTTGCTTGAACATTAAATGCCTCCAAATGGTATTTATTTCACTTCCCGGGGTGAAGAAACCCTTTTTGAGAACTCAGAGTGAGTAAATTGGCCATTTTCATGCACTTTTAACCATTCCATTAATCTTGTGTTTTGGGCCCCTGGAAGCATGAAAATCACTTTAAACATGCTAATTTTAGCTCTAACACTGATGATCCACCTACAAATGTGAACTGACGTTCAAAAATAAAACATTTGAAAACGGACCATTTTCCACATTTCTGAAGCATGACGTAATGGGGGGGTGTTATCTCTTTTGTCGAAAATCAGCCGTTTTTGCTCGAACATTAAATGCCTCCAAATGGTATTTAATTAACTTCCCGAGCCCCTGGAAGCATGAAAATCACTTTAAACATGCTAATTTTAGCTCTAACACTGATGATCCACCTACAAATGTGAACTGACGTTCAAAAATAAAACATTTGAAAACGGACCATTTTCCACATTTCTGAAGCATGACGTAATGGGGGGGGTGTTATCTCTTTTGTCGAAAATCAGCCGTTTTTGCTCGAACATTAAATGCCTCCAAATGGTATTTATTTCACTTCCCGAGCCCCTGGAAGCATGAAAATCACTTTAAACATGCTAATTTTAGCTCTAACACTGATGATCCACCTACAAATGTGAACTGACGTTCAAAAATAAAACATTTGAAAACGGACCATTTTCCACATTTCTGAAGCATGATGTAATGGGAGGGTGTTATCTCTTTTGTCGAAAATCAGCCGTTTTTGCTCGAACATTAAATGCCTCCAAATGGTATTTATTTCACTTCCCGAGCCCCTGGAAGCATGAAAATCACCTTAAACATGCTAATTTTAGCTCTAACACTGATGATCCACCTACAAATGTGAACTGACGTTCAAAAATAAAACATTTGAAAACGGACCATTTTCCACATTTCTGAAGCATGACGTAATGGGGGGGTGTTATCTCTTTTGTCAAAAATCAGCCGTTTTTGCTCGAACATTAAATGCCTCCAAATGGTATTTATTTCACTTCCCGGGGTGAAGAAACCCTTTTTGAGAACTCAGAGTGAGTAAATTGGCCATTTTCATGCACTTTTAACCATTCCATTAATCTTGTGTTTTGGGCCCCTGGAAGCATGAAAATCACTTTAAACATGCTAATTTTAGCTCTAACACTGATGATCCACCTACAAATGTGAACTGACGTTCAAAAATAAAACATTTGAAAACGGACCATTTTCCACATTTCTGAAGCATGACGTAATGGGGGGGTGTTATCTCTTTTGTCGAAAATCAGCCGTTTTTGCTCGAACATTAAATGCCTCCAAATGGTATTTATTTCACTTCCCGAGCCCCTGGAAGCATGAAAATCACTTTAAACATGCTAATTTTAGCTCTAACACTGATGATCCACCTACAAATGTGAACTGACGTTCAAAAATAAAACATTTGAAAACGGACCATTTTCCACATTTCTGAAGCATGAAGTAATGGGGGGGTGTTATCTCTTTTGTCGAAAATCAGCCGTTTTTGCTCGAACATTAAATGCCTCCAAATGGTATTTAATTAACTTCCCGAGCCCCTGGAAGCATGAAAATCACTTTAAACATGCTAATTTTAGCTCTAACACTGATGATCCACCTACAAATGTGAACTGACGTTCAAAAATAAAACATTTGAAAACGGACCATTTTCCACATTTCTGAAGCATGACGTAATGGGGGGGTGTTATCTCTTTTGTCGAAAATCAGCCGTTTTTGCTTGAACATTAAATGCCTCCAAATGGTATTTATTTCACTTCCCGGGGTGAAGAAACCCTTTTTGAGAACTCAGAGTGAGTAAATTGGCCATTTTCATGCACTTTTAACCATTCCATTAATCTTGTGTTTTGGGCCCCTGGAAGCATGAAAATCACTTTAAACATGCTAATTTTAGCTCTAACACTGATGATCCACCTACAAATGTGAACTGACGTTCAAAAATAAAACATTTGAAAACGGACCATTTTCCACATTTCTGAAGCATGACGTAATGGGGGGGTGTTATCTCTTTTGTCGAAAATCAGCCGTTTTTGCTCGAACATTAAATGCCTCCAAATGGTATTTAATTAACTTCCCGAGCCCCTGGAAGCATGAAAATCACTTTAAACATGCTAATTTTAGCTCTAACACTGATGATCCACCTACAAATGTGAACTGACGTTCAAAAATAAAACATTTGAAAACGGACCATTTTCCACATTTCTGAAGCATGACGTAATGGGGGGGTGTTATCTCTTTTGTCGAAAATCAGCCGTTTTTGCTCGAACATTAAATGCCTCCAAATGGTATTTAATTAACTTCCCGAGCCCCTGGAAGCATGAAAATCACTTTAAACATGCTAATTTTAGCTCTAACACTGATGATCCACCTACAAATGTGAACTGACGTTCAAAAATAAAACATTTGAAAACGGACCATTTTCCACATTTCTGAAGCATGACGTAATGGGGGGGTGTTATCTCTTTTGTCGAAAATCAGCCGTTTTTGCTCGAACATTAAATGCCTCCAAATGGTATTTATTTCACTTCCCGGGGTGAAGAAACCCTTTTTGAGAACTCAGAGTGAGTAAATTGGCCATTTTCATGCACTTTTAACCATTCCATTAATCTTGTGTTTTGGGCCCCTGGAAGCATGAAAATCACTTTAAACATGCTAATTTTAGCTCTAACACTGATGATCCACCTACAAATGTGAACTGACGTTCAAAAATAAAACATTTGAAAACGGACCATTTTCCACATTTCTGAAGCATGACGTAATGGGGGGGGTGTTATCTCTTTTGTCGAAAATCAGCCGTTTTTGCTCGAACATTAAATGCCTCCAAATGGTATTTAATTAACTTCCCGAGCCCCTGGAAGCATGAAAATCACTTTAAACATGCTAATTTTAGCTCTAACACTGATGATCCACCTACAAATGTGAACTGACGTTCAAAAATAAAACATTTGAAAACGGACCATTTTCCACATTTCTGAAGCATGACGTAATGGGGGGGTGTTATCTCTTTTGTCGAAAATCAGCCGTTTTTGCTCGAACATTAAATGCCTCCAAATGGTATTTAATTAACTTCCCGAGCCCCTGGAAGCATGAAAATCACTTTAAACATGCTAATTTTAGCTCTAACACTGATGATCCACCTACAAATGTGAACTGACGTTCAAAAATAAAACATTTGAAAACGGACCATTTTCCACATTTCTGAAGCATGACGTAATGGGGGGGTGTTATCTCTTTTGTCGAAAATCAGCCGTTTTTGCTCGAACATTAAATGCCTCCAAATGGTATTTATTTCACTTCCCGGGGTGAAGAAACCCTTTTTGAGAACTCAGAGTGAGTAAATTGGCCATTTTCATGCACTTTTAACCATTCCATAAATCTTGTGTTTTGGGCCCCTGGAAGCATGAAAATCACTTTAAACATGCTAATTTTAGCTCTAACACTGATGATCCACCTACAAATGTGAACTGACGTTCAAAAATAAAACATTTGAAAACGGACCATTTTCCACATTTCTGAAGCATGACGTAATGGGGGGGTGTTATCTCTTTTGTCGAAAATCAGCCGTTTTTGCTCGAACATTAAATGCCTCCAAATGGTATTTAATTAACTTCCCGCGCCCCTGGAAGCATGAAAATCACTTTAAACATGCTAATTTTAGCTCTAACACTGATGATCCACCTACAAATGTGAACTGACGTTCAAAAATAAAACATTTGAAAACGGACCATTTTCCACATTTCTGAAGCATGACGTAATGGGGGGTGTTATCTCTTTTGTCGAAAATCAGCTGTTTTTGCTCGAACATTAAATGCCTCCAAATGGTATTTAATTAACTTCCCGAGCCCCTGGAAGCATGAAAATCACTTTAAACATGCTAATTTTGGCTCTAACACTGATGATCCACCTACAAATGTGAACTGACGTTCAAAAATAAAACATTTGAAAACGGACCATTTTCCACATTTCTGAAGCATG
This sequence comes from Lissotriton vulgaris, assembly GCF_964263255.1. Lineage (NCBI taxonomy): Eukaryota > Metazoa > Chordata > Amphibia > Caudata > Salamandridae > Lissotriton > Lissotriton vulgaris. The sequence continues at coordinate 62,481 of NW_028249240.1, forward strand.
ACGTAATGGGGGGGTGTTATCTCTTTTGTCGAAAATCAGCCGTTTTTGCTCGAACATTAAATGCCTCCAAATGGTATTTATTTCACTTCCCGAGCCCCTGGAAGCATGAAAATCACTTTAAACATGCTAATTTTAGCTCTAACACTGATGATCCACCTACAAATGTGAACTGACGTTCAAAAATAAAACATTTGAAAACGGACCATTTTCCACATTTCTGAAGCATGACGTAATGGGGGGGGGTGTTATCTCTTTTGTCGAAAATCAGCCGTTTTTGCTCGAACATTAAATGCCTCCAAATGGTATTTATTTCACTTCCCGAGCCCCTGGAAGCATGAAAATCACTTTAAACATGCTAATTTTAGCTCTAACACTGATGATCCACCTACAAATGTGAACTGACGTTCAAAAATAAAACATTTGAAAACGGACCATTTTCCACATTTCTGAAGCATGACGTAATGGGGGGGTGTTATCTCTTTTGTCGAAAATCAGCCGTTTTTGCTCGAACATTAAATGCCTCCAAATGGTATTTAATTAACTTCCCGAGCCCCTGGAAGCATGAAAATCACTTTAAACATGCTAATTTTAGCTCTAACACTGATGATCCACCTACAAATGTGAACTGACGTTCAAAAATAAAACATTTGAAAACGGACCATTTTCCACATTTCTGAAGCATGACGTAATGGGGGGGGTGTTATCTCTTTTGTCGAAAATCAGCCGTTTTTGCTCGAACATTAAATGCCTCCAAATGGTATTTAATTAACTTCCCGAGCCCCTGGAAGCATGAAAATCACTTTAAACATGCTAATTTTAGCTCTAACACTGATGATCCACCTACAAATGTGAACTGACGTTCAAAAATAAAACATTTGAAAACTGACCATTTTCCACATTTCTGAAGCATGACGTAATGGGGGGGTGTTATCTCTTTTGTCGAAAATCAGCCGTTTTTGCTCGAACATTAAATGCCGCCAAATGGTATTTAATTAACTTCCCGAGCCCCTGGAAGCATGAAAATCACTTTAAACATGCTAATTTTAGCTCTAACACTGATGATCCACCTACAAATGTGAACTGACGTTCAAAAATGAAACATTTGAAAACGGACCATTTTCCACATTTCTGAAGCATGACGTAATGGGGGGGTGTTATCTCTTTTGTCGAAAATCAGCCGTTTTTGCTCGAACATTAAATGCCTCCAAATGGTATTTATTTCACTTCCCGGGGTGAAGAAACCCTTTTTGAGAACTCAGAGTGAGTAAATTGGCCATTTTCATGCACTTTTAACCATTCCATAAATCTTGTGTTTTGGGCCCCTGGAAGCATGAAAATCACTTTAAACATGCTAATTTTAGCTCTAACACTGATGATCCACCTACAAATGTGAACTGACGTTCAAAAATAAAACATTTGAAAACGGACCATTTTCCACATTTCTGAAGCATGACGTAATGGGGGGGTGTTATCTCTTTTGTCGAAAATCATCCGTTTTTGCTCGAACATTAAATGCCTCCAAATGGTATTTAATTAACTTCCCGCGCCCCTGGAAGCATGAAAATCACTTTAAACATGCTAATTTTAGCTCTAACACTGATGATCCACCTACAAATGTGAACTGACGTTCAAAAATAAAACATTTGAAAACGGACCATTTTCCACATTTCTGAAGCATGACGTAATGGGGGGTGTTATCTCTTTTGTCGAAAATCAGCTGTTTTTGCTCGAACATTAAATGCCTCCAAATGGTATTTAATTAACTTCCCGAGCCCCTGGAAGCATGAAAATCACTTTAAACATGCTAATTTTAGCTCTAACACTGATGATCCACCTACAAATGTGAACTGACGTTCAAAAATAAAACATTTGAAAACGGACCATTTTCCACATTTCTGAAGCATGACGTAATGGGGGGGTGTTATCTCTTTTGTCGAAAATCAGCCGTTTTTGCTCGAACATTAAATGCCTCCAAATGGTATTTAATTAACTTCCCGAGCCCCTGGAAACATGAAAATCACTTTAAACATGCTAATTTTAGCTCTAACACTGATGATCCACCTACAAATGTGAACTGACGTTAAAAAATAAAACATTTGAAAACGGACCATTTTCCACATTTCTGAAGCATGACGTAATGGGGGGGGGGTGTTATCTCTTTTGTCGAAAATCAGCCGTTTTTGCTCGAACATTAAATGCCTCCAAATGGTATTTAATTAACTTCCCGAGCCCCTGGAAGCATGAAAATCACTTTAAACATGCTAATTTTAGCTCTAACACTGATGATCCACCTACAAATGTGAACTGACATTCAAAAATAAAACATTTGAAAACGGACCATTTTCCACATTTCTGAAGCATGACGTAATGGGGGGGGTGTTATCTCTTTTGTCGAAAATCAGCCGTTTTTGCTCGAACATTAAATGCCTCCAAATGGTATTTAATTAACTTCCCGAGCCCCTGGAAGCATGAAAATCACTTTAAACATGCTAATTTTAGCTCTAACACTGATGATCCACCTACAAATGTGAACTGACGTTCAAAAATAAAACATTTGAAAACGGACCATTTTCCACATTTCTGAAGCATGACGTAATGGGGGGGTGTCATCTCTTTTGTCGAAAATCAGCCGTTTTTGCTCGAACATTAAATGCCTCCAAATGGTATTTAATTAACTTCCCGAGCCCCTGGAAGCATGAAAATCACTTTAAACATGCTAATTTTAGCTCTAACACTGATGATCCACCTACAAATGTGAACTGACGTTCAAAAATAAAACATTTGAAAACGGACCATTTTCCACATTTCTGAAGCATGACGTAATGGGGGGGTGTTATCTCTTTTGTCGAAAATCAGCCGTTTTTGCTCGAACATTAAATGCCTCCAAATGGTATTTATTTCACTTCCCGGGGTGAAGAAACCCTTTTTGAGAACTCAGAGTGAGTAAATTGGCCATTTTCATGCACTTTTAACCATTCCATAAATCTTGTGTTTTGGGCCCCTGGAAGCATGAAAATCACTTTAAACATGCTAATTTTAGCTCTAACACTGATGATCCACCTACAAATGTGAACTGACGTTCAAAAATAAAACATTTGAAAACTGACCATTTTCCACATTTCTGAAGCATGACGTAATGGGGGGGTGTTATCTCTTTTGTCGAAAATCAGCCGTTTTTGCTCGAACATTAAATGCCTCCAAATGGTATTTAATTAACTTCCCGAGCCCCTGGAAGCATGAAAATCACTTTAAACATGCTAATTTTAGCTCTAACACTGATGATCCACCTACAAATGTGAACTGACGTTCAAAAATAAAACATTTGAAAACGGACCATTTTCCACATTTCTGAAGCATGACGTAATGGGGGGGTGTTATCTCTTTTGTCGAAAATCAGCCATTTTTGCTCGAACATTAAATGCCTCCAAATGGTATTTAATTAACTTCCCGGGGTGAAGAAACCCTTTTTGAGAACTCAGAGTGAGTAAATTGGCCATTTTCATGCACTTTTAACCATTCCATAAATCTTGTGTTTTGGGCCCCTGGAAGCATGAAAATCACTTTAAACATGCTAATTTTAGCTCTAACACTGATGATCCACCTACAAATGTGAACTGACGTTCAAAAATAAAACATTTGAAAACGGACCATTTTCCACATTTCTGAAGCATGACGTAATGGGGGGGTGTTATCTCTTTTGTCGAAAATCAGCCGTTTTTGCTCGAACATTAAATGCCTCCAAATGGTATTTAATTAACTTCCCGAGCCCCTGGAAGCATGAAAATCACTTTAAACATGCTAATTTTAGCTCTAACACTGATGATCCACCTACAAATGTGAACTGACGTTCAAAAATAAAACATTTGAAAACGGACCATTTTCCACATTTCTGAAGCATGACGTAATGGGGGGGTGTTATCTCTTTTGTCGAAAATCAGCCGTTTTTGCTCGAACATTAAATGCCTCCAAATGGTATTTATTTCACTTCCCGGGGTGAAGAAACCCTTTTTGAGAACACAGAGTGAGTAAATTGGCCATTTTCATGCACTTTTAACCATTCCATTAATCTTGTGTTTTGGGCCCCTGGAAGCATGAAAATCACTTTAAACATGCTAATTTTAGCTCTAACACTGATGATCCACCTACAAATGTGAACTGACGTTCAAAAATAAAACATTTGAAAACGGACCATTTTCCACATTTCTGAAGCATGACGTAATGGGGGGGTGTTATCTCTTTTGTCGAAAATCAGCCGTTTTTGCTCGAACATTAAATGCCTCCAAATGGTATTTAATTAACTTCCCGAGCCCCTGGAAGCATGAAAATCACCTTAAACATGCTAATTTTAGCTCTAACACTGATGATCCACCTACAAATGTGAACTGACGTTCAAAAATAAAACATTTGAAAACGGACCATTTTCCACATTTCTGAAGCATGACGTAATGGGGGGGTGTTATCTCTTTTGTCAAAAATCAGCCGTTTTTGCTCGAACATTAAATGCCTCCAAATGGTATTTATTTCACTTCCCGGGGTGAAGAAACCCTTTTTGAGAACTCAGAGTGAGTAAATTGGCCATTTTCATGCACTTTTAACCATTCCATTAATCTTGTGTTTTGGGCCCCTGGAAGCATGAAAATCACTTTAAACATGCTAATTTTAGCTCTAACACTGATGATCCACCTACAAATGTGAACTGACGTTCAAAAATAAAACATTTGAAAACGGACCATTTTCCACATTTCTGAAGCATGACGTAATGGGGGGGTGTTATCTCTTTTGTCGAAAATCAGCCGTTTTTGCTCGAACATTAAATGCCTCCAAATGGTATTTATTTCACTTCCCGAGCCCCTGGAAGCATGAAAATCACTTTAAACATGCTAATTTTAGCTCTAACACTGATGATCCACCTACAAATGTGAACTGACGTTCAAAAATAAAACATTTGAAAACGGACCATTTTCCACATTTCTGAAGCATGAAGTAATGGGGGGGTGTTATCTCTTTTGTCGAAAATCAGCCGTTTTTGCTCGAACATTAAATGCCTCCAAATGGTATTTAATTAACTTCCCGAGCCCCTGGAAGCATGAAAATCACTTTAAACATGCTAATTTTAGCTCTAACACTGATGATCCACCTACAAATGTGAACTGACGTTCAAAAATAAAACATTTGAAAACGGACCATTTTCCACATTTCTGAAGCATGACGTAATGGGGGGGGTGTTATCTCTTTTGTCGAAAATCAGCCGTTTTTGCTTGAACATTAAATGCCTCCAAATGGTATTTATTTCACTTCCCGGGGTGAAGAAACCCTTTTTGAGAACTCAGAGTGAGTAAATTGGCCATTTTCATGCACTTTTAACCATTCCATTAATCTTGTGTTTTGGGCCCCTGGAAGCATGAAAATCACTTTAAACATGCTAATTTTAGCTCTAACACTGATGATCCACCTACAAATGTGAACTGACGTTCAAAAATAAAACATTTGAAAACGGACCATTTTCCACATTTCTGAAGCATGACGTAATGGGGGGGTGTTATCTCTTTTGTCGAAAATCAGCCGTTTTTGCTCGAACATTAAATGCCTCCAAATGGTATTTAATTAACTTCCCGAGCCCCTGGAAGCATGAAAATCACTTTAAACATGCTAATTTTAGCTCTAACACTGATGATCCACCTACAAATGTGAACTGACGTTCAAAAATAAAACATTTGAAAACGGACCATTTTCCACATTTCTGAAGCATGACGTAATGGGGGGGGTGTTATCTCTTTTGTCGAAAATCAGCCGTTTTTGCTCGAACATTAAATGCCTCCAAATGGTATTTATTTCACTTCCCGAGCCCCTGGAAGCATGAAAATCACTTTAAACATGCTAATTTTAGCTCTAACACTGATGATCCACCTACAAATGTGAACTGACGTTCAAAAATAAAACATTTGAAAACGGACCATTTTCCACATTTCTGAAGCATGATGTAATGGGAGGGTGTTATCTCTTTTGTCGAAAATCAGCCGTTTTTGCTCGAACATTAAATGCCTCCAAATGGTATTTATTTCACTTCCCGAGCCCCTGGAAGCATGAAAATCACCTTAAACATGCTAATTTTAGCTCTAACACTGATGATCCACCTACAAATGTGAACTGACGTTCAAAAATAAAACATTTGAAAACGGACCATTTTCCACATTTCTGAAGCATGACGTAATGGGGGGGGTGTTATCTCTTTTGTCGAAAATCAGCCGTTTTTGCTCGAACATTAAATGCCTCCAAATGGTATTTATTTCACTTCCCGGGGTGAAGAAACCCTTTTTGAGAACTCAGAGTGAGTAAATTGGCCATTTTCATGCACTTTTAACCATTCCATTAATCTTGTGTTTTGGGCCCCTGGAAGCATGAAAATCACTTTAAACATGCTAATTTTAGCTCTAACACTGATGATCCACCTACAAATGTGAACTGACGTTCAAAAATAAAACATTTGAAAACGGACCATTTTCCACATTTCTGAAGCATGACGTAATGGGGGGGTGTTATCTCTTTTGTCGAAAATCAGCCGTTTTTGCTCGAACATTAAATGCCTCCAAATGGTATTTATTTCACTTCCCGAGCCCCTGGAAGCATGAAAATCACTTTAAACATGCTAATTTTAGCTCTAACACTGATGATCCACCTACAAATGTGAACTGACGTTCAAAAATAAAACATTTGAAAACGGACCATTTTCCACATTTCTGAAGCATGAAGTAATGGGGGGGTGTTATCTCTTTTGTCGAAAATCAGCCGTTTTTGCTCGAACATTAAATGCCTCCAAATGGTATTTAATTAACTTCCCGAGCCCCTGGAAGCATGAAAATCACTTTAAACATGCTAATTTTAGCTCTAACACTGATGATCCACCTACAAATGTGAACTGACGTTCAAAAATAAAACATTTGAAAACGGACCATTTTCCACATTTCTGAAGCATGACGTAATGGGGGGGTGTTATCTCTTTTGTCGAAAATCAGCCGTTTTTGCTTGAACATTAAATGCCTCCAAATGGTATTTATTTCACTTCCCGGGGTGAAGAAACCCTTTTTGAGAACTCAGAGTGAGTAAATTGGCCATTTTCATGCACTTTTAACCATTCCATTAATCTTGTGTTTTGGGCCCCTGGAAGCATGAAAATCACTTTAAACATGCTAATTTTAGCTCTAACACTGATGATCCACCTACAAATGTGAACTGACGTTCAAAAATAAAACATTTGAAAACGGACCATTTTCCACATTTCTGAAGCATGACGTAATGGGGGGGTGTTATCTCTTTTGTCGAAAATCAGCCGTTTTTGCTCGAACATTAAATGCCTCCAAATGGTATTTAATTAACTTCCCGAGCCCCTGGAAGCATGAAAATCACTTTAAACATGCTAATTTTAGCTCTAACACTGATGATCCACCTACAAATGTGAACTGACGTTCAAAAATAAAACATTTGAAAACGGACCATTTTCCACATTTCTGAAGCATGACGTAATGGGGGGGGGTGTTATCTCTTTTGTCGAAAATCAGCCGTTTTTGCACGTACATTAAATGCCTCCAAATGGTATTTATTTCACTTCCCGAGCCCCTGGAAGCATGAAAATCACTTTAAACATGCTAATTTTAGCTCTAACACTGATGATCCACCTACAAATGTGAACTGACGTTCAAAAATAAAACATTTGAAAACGGACCATTTTCCACATTTCTGAAGCATGACGTAATGGGGGGGTGTTATCTCTTTTGTCGAAAATCAGCCGTTTTTGCTTGAACATTAAATGCCTCCAAATGGTATTTATTTCACTTCCCGGGGTGAAGAAACCCTTTTTGAGAACTCAGAGTGAGTAAATTGGCCATTTTCATGCACTTTTAACCATTCCATTAATCTTGTGTTTTGGGCCCCTGGAAGCATGAAAATCACTTTAAACATGCTAATTTTAGCTCTAACACTGATGATCCACCTACAAATGTGAACTGACGTTCAAAAATAAAACATTTGAAAACGGACCATTTTCCACATTTCTGAAGCATGACGTAATGGGGGGGTGTTATCTCTTTTGTCGAAAATCAGCCGTTTTTGCTCGAACATTAAATGCCTCCAAATGGTATTTATTTCACTTCCCGAGCCCCTGGAAGCATGAAAATCACTTTAAACATGCTAATTTTAGCTCTAACACTGATGATCCACCTACAAATGTGAACTGACGTTCAAAAATAAAACATTTGAAAACGGACCATTTTCCACATTTCTGAAGCATGACGTAATGGGGGGGTGTTATCTCTTTTGTCGAAAATCAGCCGTTTTTGCTCGAACATTAAATGCCTCCAAATGGTATTTAATTAACTTCCCGAGCCCCTGGAAGCATGAAAATCACTTTAAACATGCTAATTTTAGCTCTAACACTGATGATCCACCTACAAATGTGAACTGACGTTCAAAAATAAAACATTTGAAAACGGACCATTTTCCACATTTCTGAAGCATGACGTAATGGGGGGGGTGTTATCTCTTTTGTCGAAAATCAGCCGTTTTTGCTCGAACATTAAATGCCTCCAAATGGTATTTAATTAACTTCCCGAGCCCCTGGAAGCATGAAAATCACTTTAAACATGCTAATTTTAGCTCTAACACTGATGATCCACCTACAAATGTGAACTGACGTTCAAAAATAAAACATTTGAAAACGGACCATTTTCCACATTTCTGAAGCATGACGTAATGGGGGGTGTTATCTCTTTTGTCGAAAATCAGCCGTTTTTGCTCGAACATTAAATGCCTCCAAATGGTATTTAATTAACTTCCCGAGCCCCTGGAAGCATGAAAATCACTTTAAACATGCTAATTTTAGCTCTAACACTGATGATCCACCTACAAATGTGAACTGACGTTCAAAAATAAAACATTTGAAAACGGACCATTTTCCACATTTCTGAAGCATGACGTAATGGGGGGGGTGTTATCTCTTTTGTCGAAAATCAGCCGTTTTTGCTCGAACATTAAATGCCTCCAAATGGTATTTATTTCACTTCCCGGGGTGAAGAAACCCTTTTTGAGAACTCAGAGTGAGTAAATTGGCCATTTTCATGCACTTTTAACCATTCCATTAATCTTGTGTTTTGGGCCCCTGGAAGCATGAAAATCACTTTAAACATGCTAATTTTAGCTCTAACACTGATGATCCACCTACAAATGTGAACTGACGTTCAAAAATAAAACATTTGAAAACGGACCATTTTCCACATTTCTGAAGCATGACGTAATGGGGGGGTGTTATCTCTTTTGTCGAAAATCAGCCGTTTTTGCTCGAACATTAAATGCCTCCAAATGGTATTTATTTCACTTCCCGAGCCCCTGGAAGCATGAAAATCACTTTAAACATGCTAATTTTAGCTCTAACACTGATAATCCACCTACAAATGTGAACTGACGTTCAAAAATAAAACATTTGAAAACGGACCATTTTCCACATTTCTGAAGCATGACGTAATGGGGGGGTGTTATCTCTTTTGTCGAAAATCAGCCGTTTTTGCTCGAACATTAAATGCCTCCAAATGGTATTTAATTAACTTCCCGGGGTGAAGAAACCCTTTTTGAGAACTCAGAGTGAGTAAATTGGCCATTTTCATGCACTTTTAACCATTCCATAAATCTTGTGTTTTGGGCCCCTGGAAGCATGAAAATCACTTTAAACATGCTAATTTTAGCTCTAACACTGATGATCCACCTACAAATGTGAACTGACGTTCAAAAATAAAACATTTGAAAACGGACCATTTTCCACATTTCTGAAGCATGACGTAATGGGGGGGGTGTTATCTCTTTTGTCGAAAATCAGCCGTTTTTGCTCGAACATTAAATGCCTCCAAATGGTATTTATTTCACTTCCCGAGCCCCTGGAAGCATGAAAATCACTTTAAACATGCTAATTTTAGCTCTAACACTGATGATCCACCTACAAATGTGAACTGACGTTCAAAAATAAAACATTTGAAAACGGACCATTTTCCACATTTCTGAAGCATGATGTAATGGGAGGGTGTTATCTCTTTTGTCGAAAATCAGCCGTTTTTGCTCGAACATTAAATGCCTCCAAATGGTATTTATTTCACTTCCCGAGCCCCTGGAAGCATGAAAATCACCTTAAACATGCTAATTTTAGCTCTAACACTGATGATCCACCTACAAATGTGAACTGACGTTCAAAAATAAAACATTTGAAAACGGACCATTTTCCACATTTCTGAAGCATGACATAATGGGGGGGTGTTATCTCTTTTGTCAAAAATCAGCCGTTTTTGCTCGAACATTAAATGCCTCCAAATGGTATTTATTTCACTTCCCGGGGTGAAGAAACCCTTTTTGAGAACTCAGAGTGAGTAAATTGGCCATTTTCATGCACTTTTAACCATTCCATTAATCTTGTGTTTTGGGCCCCTGGAAGCATGAAAATCACTTTAAACATGCTAATTTTAGCTCTAACACTGATGATCCACCTACAAATGTGAACTGACGTTCAAAAATAAAACATTTGAAAACGGACCATTTTCCACATTTCTGAAGCATGACGTAATGGGGGGGTGTTATCTCTTTTGTCGAAAATCAGCCGTTTTTGCTCGAACATTAAATGCCTCCAAATGGTATTTATTTCACTTCCCGAGCCCCTGGAAGCATGAAAATCACTTTAAACATGCTAATTTTAGCTCTAACACTGATGATCCACCTACAAATGTGAACTGACGTTCAAAAATAAAACATTTGAAAACGGACCATTTTCCACATTTCTGAAGCATGAAGTAATGGGGGGGTGTTATCTCTTTTGTCGAAAATCAGCCGTTTTTGCTCGAACATTAAATGCCTCCAAATGGTATTTAATTAACTTCCCGAGGCCCTGGAAGCATGAAAATCACTTTAAACATGCTAATTTTAGCTCTAACACTGATGATCCACCTACAAATGTGAACTGACGTTCAAAAATAAAACATTTGAAAACGGACCATTTTCCACATTTCTGAAGCATGACGTAATGGGGGGGTGTTATCTCTTTTGTCGAAAATCAGCCGTTTTTGCTTGAACATTAAATGCCTCCAAATGGTATTTATTTCACTTCCCGGGGTGAAGAAACCCTTTTTGAGAACTCAGAGTGAGTAAATTGGCCATTTTCATGCACTTTTAACCATTCCATTAATCTTGTGTTTTGGGCCCCTGGAAGCATGAAAATCACTTTAAACATGCTAATTTTAGCTCTAACACTGATGATCCACCTACAAATGTGAACTGACGTTCAAAAATAAAACATTTGAAAACGGACCATTTTCCACATTTCTGAAGCATGACGTAATGGGGGGGTGTTATCTCTTTTGTCGAAAATCAGCCGTTTTTGCTCGAACATTAAATGCCTCCAAATGGTATTTAATTAACTTCCCGAGCCCCTGGAAGCATGAAAATCACTTTAAACATGCTAATTTTAGCTCTAACACTGATGATCCACCTACAAATGTGAACTGACGTTCAAAAATAAAACATTTGAAAACGGACCATTTTCCACATTTCTGAAGCATGACGTAATGGGGGGGGGTGTTATCTCTTTTGTCGAAAATCAGCCGTTTTTGCTCGAACATTAAATGCCTCCAAATGGTATTTATTTCACTTCCCGAGCCCCTGGAAGCATGAAAATCACTTTAAACATGCTAATTTTAGCTCTAACACTGATGATCCACCTACAAATGTGAACTGACGTTCAAAAATAAAACATTTGAAAACGGACCATTTTCCACATTTCTGAAGCATGACGTAATGGGGGGGTGTTATCTCTTTTGTCGAAAATCAGCCGTTTTTGCTCGAACATTAAATGCCTCCAAATGGTATTTAATTAACTTCCCGAGCCCCTGGAAGCATGAAAATCACTTTAAACATGCTAATTTTAGCTCTAACACTGATGATCCACCTACAAATGTGAACTGACGTTCAAAAATAAAACATTTGAAAACGGACCATTTTCCACATTTCTGAAGCATGACGTAATGGGGGGGGTGTTATCTCTTTTGTCGAAAATCAGCCGTTTTTGCTCGAACATTAAATGCCTCCAAATGGTATTTAATTAACTTCCCGAGCCCCTGGAAGCATGAAAATCACTTTAAACATGCTAATTTTAGCTCTAACACTGATGATCCACCTACAAATGTGAACTGACGTTCAAAAATAAAACATTTGAAAACGGACCATTTTCCACATTTCTGAAGCATGACGTAATGGGGGGGTGTTATCTCTTTTGTCGAAAATCAGCCGTTTTTGCTCGAACATTAAATGCCTCCAAATGGTATTTAATTAACTTCCCGAGCCCCTGGAAGCATGAAAATCACTTTAAACATGCTAATTTTAGCTCTAACACTGATGATCCACCTACAAATGTGAACTGACGTTCAAAAATAAAACATTTGAAAACGGACCATTTTCCACATTTCTGAAGCATGACGTAATGGGGGGGTGTTATCTCTTTTGTCGAAAATCAGCCGTTTTTGCTCGAACATTAAATGCCTCCAAATGGTATTTATTTCACTTCCCGGGGTGAAGAAACCCTTTTTGAGAACTCAGAGTGAGTAAATTGGCCATTTTCATGCACTTTTAACCATTCCATTAATCTTGTGTTTTGGGCCCCTGGAAGCATGAAAATCACTTTAAACATGCTAATTTTAGCTCTAACACTGATGATCCACCTACAAATGTGAACTGACGTTCAAAAATAAAACATTTGAAAACGGACCATTTTCCACATTTCTGAAGCATGACGTAATGGGGGGGTGTTATCTCTTTTGTCGAAAATCAGCCGTTTTTGCTCGAACATTAAATGCCTCCAAATGGTATTTATTTCACTTCCCGAGCCCCTGGAAGCATGAAAATCACTTTAAACATGCTAATTTTAGCTCTAACACTGATGATCCACCTACAAATGTGAACTGACGTTCAAAAATAAAACATTTGAAAACGGACCATTTTCCACATTTCTGAAGCATGAAGTAATGGGGGGGTGTTATCTCTTTTGTCGAAAATCAGCCGTTTTTGCTCGAACATTAAATGCCTCCAAATGGTATTTAATTAACTTCCCGAGCCCCTGGAAGCATGAAAATCACTTTAAACATGCTAATTTTAGCTCTAACACTGATGATCCACCTACAAATGTGAACTGACGTTCAAAAATAAAACATTTGAAAACGGACCATTTTCCACATTTCTGAAGCATGACGTAATGGGGGGGTGTTATCTCTTTTGTCGAAAATCAGCCGTTTTTGCTTGAACATTAAATGCCTCCAAATGGTATTTATTTCACTTCCCGGGGTGAAGAAACCCTTTTTGAGAACTCAGAGTGAGTAAATTGGCCATTTTCATGCACTTTTAACCATTCCATTAATCTTGTGTTTTGGGCCCCTGGAAGCATGAAAATCACTTTAAACATGCTAATTTTAGCTCTAACACTGATGATCCACCTACAAATGTGAACTGACGTTCAAAAATAAAACATTTGAAAACGGACCATTTTCCACATTTCTGAAGCATGACGTAATGGGGGGGTGTTATCTCTTTTGTCGAAAATCAGCCGTTTTTGCTCGAACATTAAATGCCTCCAAATGGTATTTAATTAACTTCCCGAGCCCCTGGAAGCATGAAAATCACTTTAAACATGCTAATTTTAGCTCTAACACTGATGATCCACCTACAAATGTGAACTGACGTTCAAAAATAAAACATTTGAAAACGGACCATTTTCCACATTTCTGAAGCATGACGTAATGGGGGGGGTGTTATCTCTTTTGTCGAAAATCAGCCGTTTTTGCTCGAACATTAAATGCCTCCAAATGGTATTTATTTCACTTCCCGAGCCCCTGGAAGCATGAAAATCACTTTAAACATGCTAATTTTAGCTCTAACACTGATGATCCACCTACAAATGTGAACTGACGTTCAAAAATAAAACATTTGAAAACGGACCATTTTCCACATTTCTGAAGCATGATGTAATGGGAGGGTGTTATCTCTTTTGTCGAAAATCAGCCGTTTTTGCTCGAACATTAAATGCCTCCAAATGGTATTTATTTCACTTCCCGAGCCCCTGGAAGCATGAAAATCACCTTAAACATGCTAATTTTAGCTCTAACACTGATGATCCACCTACAAATGTGAACTGACGTTCAAAAATAAAACATTTGAAAACGGACCATTTTCCACATTTCTGAAGCATGACGTAATGGGGGGGTGTTATCTCTTTTGTCAAAAATCAGCCGTTTTTGCTCGAACATTAAATGCCTCCAAATGGTATTTATTTCACTTCCCGGGGTGAAGAAACCCTTTTTGAGAACTCAGAGTGAGTAAATTGGCCATTTTCATGCACTTTTAACCATTCCATTAATCTTGTGTTTTGGGCCCCTGGAAGCATGAAAATCACTTTAAACATGCTAATTTTAGCTCTAACACTGATGATCCACCTACAAATGTGAACTGACGTTCAAAAATAAAACATTTGAAAACGGACCATTTTCCACATTTCTGAAGCATGACGTAATGGGGGGGTGTTATCTCTTTTGTCGAAAATCAGCCGTTTTTGCTCGAACATTAAATGCCTCCAAATGGTATTTATTTCACTTCCCGAGCCCCTGGAAGCATGAAAATCACTTTAAACATGCTAATTTTAGCTCTAACACTGATGATCCACCTACAAATGTGAACTGACGTTCAAAAATAAAACATTTGAAAACGGACCATTTTCCACATTTCTGAAGCATGAAGTAATGGGGGGGTGTTATCTCTTTTGTCGAAAATCAGCCGTTTTTGCTCGAACATTAAATGCCTCCAAATGGTATTTAATTAACTTCCCGAGCCCCTGGAAGCATGAAAATCACTTTAAACATGCTAATTTTAGCTCTAACACTGATGATCCACCTACAAATGTGAACTGACGTTCAAAAATAAAACATTTGAAAACGGACCATTTTCCACATTTCTGAAGCATGACGTAATGGGGGGGTGTTATCTCTTTTGTCGAAAATCAGCCGTTTTTGCTTGAACATTAAATGCCTCCAAATGGTATTTATTTCACTTCCCGGGGTGAAGAAACCCTTTTTGAGAACTCAGAGTGAGTAAATTGGCCATTTTCATGCACTTTTAACCATTCCATTAATCTTGTGTTTTGGGCCCCTGGAAGCATGAAAATCACTTTAAACATGCTAATTTTAGCTCTAACACTGATGATCCACCTACAAATGTGAACTGACGTTCAAAAATAAAACATTTGAAAACGGACCATTTTCCACATTTCTGAAGCATGACGTAATGGGGGGGTGTTATCTCTTTTGTCGAAAATCAGCCGTTTTTGCTCGAACATTAAATGCCTCCAAATGGTATTTAATTAACTTCCCGAGCCCCTGGAAGCATGAAAATCACTTTAAACATGCTAATTTTAGCTCTAACACTGATGATCCACCTACAAATGTGAACTGACGTTCAAAAATAAAACATTTGAAAACGGACCATTTTCCACATTTCTGAAGCATGACGTAATGGGGGGGTGTTATCTCTTTTGTCGAAAATCAGCCGTTTTTGCTCGAACATTAAATGCCTCCAAATGGTATTTAATTAACTTCCCGAGCCCCTGGAAGCATGAAAATCACTTTAAACATGCTAATTTTAGCTCTAACACTGATGATCCACCTACAAATGTGAACTGACGTTCAAAAATAAAACATTTGAAAACGGACCATTTTCCACATTTCTGAAGCATGACGTAATGGGGGGGTGTTATCTCTTTTGTCGAAAATCAGCCGTTTTTGCTCGAACATTAAATGCCTCCAAATGGTATTTATTTCACTTCCCGGGGTGAAGAAACCCTTTTTGAGAACTCAGAGTGAGTAAATTGGCCATTTTCATGCACTTTTAACCATTCCATTAATCTTGTGTTTTGGGCCCCTGGAAGCATGAAAATCACTTTAAACATGCTAATTTTAGCTCTAACACTGATGATCCACCTACAAATGTGAACTGACGTTCAAAAATAAAACATTTGAAAACGGACCATTTTCCACATTTCTGAAGCATGACGTAATGGGGGGGGTGTTATCTCTTTTGTCGAAAATCAGCCGTTTTTGCTCGAACATTAAATGCCTCCAAATGGTATTTAATTAACTTCCCGAGCCCCTGGAAGCATGAAAATCACTTTAAACATGCTAATTTTAGCTCTAACACTGATGATCCACCTACAAATGTGAACTGACGTTCAAAAATAAAACATTTGAAAACGGACCATTTTCCACATTTCTGAAGCATGACGTAATGGGGGGGTGTTATCTCTTTTGTCGAAAATCAGCCGTTTTTGCTCGAACATTAAATGCCTCCAAATGGTATTTAATTAACTTCCCGAGCCCCTGGAAGCATGAAAATCACTTTAAACATGCTAATTTTAGCTCTAACACTGATGATCCACCTACAAATGTGAACTGACGTTCAAAAATAAAACATTTGAAAACGGACCATTTTCCACATTTCTGAAGCATGACGTAATGGGGGGGTGTTATCTCTTTTGTCGAAAATCAGCCGTTTTTGCTCGAACATTAAATGCCTCCAAATGGTATTTATTTCACTTCCCGGGGTGAAGAAACCCTTTTTGAGAACTCAGAGTGAGTAAATTGGCCATTTTCATGCACTTTTAACCATTCCATAAATCTTGTGTTTTGGGCCCCTGGAAGCATGAAAATCACTTTAAACATGCTAATTTTAGCTCTAACACTGATGATCCACCTACAAATGTGAACTGACGTTCAAAAATAAAACATTTGAAAACGGACCATTTTCCACATTTCTGAAGCATGACGTAATGGGGGGGTGTTATCTCTTTTGTCGAAAATCAGCCGTTTTTGCTCGAACATTAAATGCCTCCAAATGGTATTTAATTAACTTCCCGCGCCCCTGGAAGCATGAAAATCACTTTAAACATGCTAATTTTAGCTCTAACACTGATGATCCACCTACAAATGTGAACTGACGTTCAAAAATAAAACATTTGAAAACGGACCATTTTCCACATTTCTGAAGCATGACGTAATGGGGGGTGTTATCTCTTTTGTCGAAAATCAGCTGTTTTTGCTCGAACATTAAATGCCTCCAAATGGTATTTAATTAACTTCCCGAGCCCCTGGAAGCATGAAAATCACTTTAAACATGCTAATTTTAGCTCTAACACTGATGATCCACCTACAAATGTGAACTGACGTTCAAAAATAAAACATTTGAAAACGGACCATTTTCCACATTTCTGAAGCATGACGTAATGGGGGGGTGTTATCTCTTTTGTCGAAAATCAGCCGTTTTTGCTCGAACATTAAATGCCTCCAAATGGTATTTATTTCACTTCCCGAGCCCCTGGAAGCATGAAAATCACTTTAAACATGCTAATTTTAGCTCTAACACTGATGATCCACCTACAAATGTGAACTGACGTTCAAAAATAAAACATTTGAAAACGGACCATTTTCCACATTTCTGAAGCATGACGTAATGGGGGGGGTGTTATCTCTTTTGTCGAAAATCAGCCGTTTTTGCTCGAACATTAAATGCCTCCAAATGGTATTTATTTCACTTCCCGAGCCCCTGGAAGCATGAAAATCACTTTAAACATGCTAATTTTAGCTCTAACACTGATGATCCACCTACAAATGTGAACTGACGTTCAAAAATAAAACATTTGAAAACGGACCATTTTCCACATTTCTGAAGCATGACGTAATGGGGGGGTGTTATCTCTTTTGTCGAAAATCAGCCGTTTTTGCTCGAACATTAAATGCCTCCAAATGGTATTTAATTAACTTCCCGAGCCCCTGGAAGCATGAAAATCACTTTAAACATGCTAATTTTAGCTCTAACACTGATGATCCACCTACAAATGTGAACTGACGTTCAAAAATAAAACATTTGAAAACGGACCATTTTCCACATTTCTGAAGCATGACGTAATGGGGGGGGTGTTATCTCTTTTGTCGAAAATCAGCCGTTTTTGCTCGAACATTAAATGCCTCCAAATGGTATTTAATTAACTTCCCGAGCCCCTGGAAGCATGAAAATCACTTTAAACATGCTAATTTTAGCTCTAACACTGATGATCCACCTACAAATGTGAACTGACGTTCAAAAATAAAACATTTGAAAACTGACCATTTTCCACATTTCTGAAGCATGACGTAATGGGGGGGTGTTATCTCTTTTGTCGAAAATCAGCCGTTTTTGCTCGAACATTAAATGCCGCCAAATGGTATTTAATTAACTTCCCGAGCCCCTGGAAGCATGAAAATCACTTTAAACATGCTAATTTTAGCTCTAACACTGATGATCCACCTACAAATGTGAACTGACGTTCAAAAATAAAACATTTGAAAACGGACCATTTTCCACATTTCTGAAGCATGACGTAATGGGGGGGTGTTATCTCTTTTGTCGAAAATCAGCCGTTTTTGCTCGAACATTAAATGCCTCCAAATGGTATTTATTTCACTTCCCGGGGTGAAGAAACCCTTTTTGAGAACTCAGAGTGAGTAAATTGGCCATTTTCATGCACTTTTAACCATTCCATAAATCTTGTGTTTTGGGCCCCTGGAAGCATGAAAATCACTTTAAACATGCTAATTTTAGCTCTAACACTGATGATCCACCTACAAATGTGAACTGACGTTCAAAAATAAAACATTTGAAAACGGACCATTTTCCACATTTCTGAAGCATGACGTAATGGGGGGGTGTTATCTCTTTTGTCGAAAATCATCCGTTTTTGCTCGAACATTAAATGCCTCCAAATGGTATTTAATTAACTTCCCGCGCCCCTGGAAGCATGAAAATCACTTTAAACATGCTAATTTTAGCTCTAACACTGATGATCCACCTACAAATGTGAACTGACGTTCAAAAATAAAACATTTGAAAACGGACCATTTTCCACATTTCTGAAGCATGACGTAATGGGGGGTGTTATCTCTTTTGTCGAAAATCAGCTGTTTTTGCTCGAACATTAAATGCCTCCAAATGGTATTTAATTAACTTCCCGAGCCCCTGGAAGCATGAAAATCACTTTAAACATGCTAATTTTAGCTCTAACACTGATGATCCACCTACAAATGTGAACTGACGTTCAAAAATAAAACATTTGAAAACGGACCATTTTCCACATTTCTGAAGCATGACGTAATGGGGGGGTGTTATCTCTTTTGTCGAAAATCAGCCGTTTTTGCTCGAACATTAAATGCCTCCAAATGGTATTTAATTAACTTCCCGAGCCCCTGGAAACATGAAAATCACTTTAAACATGCTAATTTTAGCTCTAACACTGATGATCCACCTACAAATGTGAACTGACGTTCAAAAATAAAACATTTGAAAACGGACCATTTTCCACATTTCTGAAGCATGACGTAATGGGGGGGTGTTATCTCTTTTGTCGAAAATCAGCCGTTTTTGCTCGAACATTAAATGCCTCCAAATGGTATTTATTTCACTTCCCGAGCCCCTGGAAGCATGAAAATCACTTTAAACATGCTAATTTTAGCTCTAACACTGATGATCCACCTACAAATGTGAACTGACGTTCAAAAATAAAACATTTGAAAACGGACCATTTTCCATATTTCTGAAGCATGAAGTAATGGGGGGGTGTTATCTCTTTTGTCGAAAATCAGCCGTTTTTGCTCGAACATTAAATGCCTCCAAATGGTATTTAATTAACTTCCCGAGCCCCTGGAAGCATGAAAATCACTTTAAACATGCTAATTTTAGCTCTAACACTGATGATCCACCTACAAATGTGAACTGACGTTCAAAAATAAAACATTTGAAAACGGACCATTTTCCACATTTCTGAAGCATGACGTAATGGGGGGGTGTTATCTCTTTTGTCGAAAATCAGCCGTTTTTGCTCGAACATTAAATGCCTCCAAATGGTATTTAATTAACTTCCCGGGGTGAAGAAACCCTTTTCGAGAACTCAGAGTGAGTAAATTGGCCATTTTCATGCACTTTTAACCATTCCATAAATCTTGTGTTTTGGGCCCCTGGAAGCATGAATATCACTTTAAACATGCTAATTTTAGCTCTAACACTGATGATCCACCTACAAATGTGAACTGACGTTCAAAAATAAAACATTTGAAAACGGACCATTTTCCACATTTCTGAAGCATGACGTAATGGGGGGGGTGTTATCTCTTTTGTCGAAAATCAGCCGTTTTTGCTTGAACATTAAATGCCTCCAAATGGTATTTATTTCACTTCCCGGGGTGAAGAAACCCTTTTTGAGAACTCAGAGTGAGTAAATTGGCCATTTTCATGCACTTTTAACCATTCCATTAATCTTGTGTTTTGGGCCCCTGGAAGCATGAAAATCACTTTAAACATGCTAATTTTAGCTCCAACACTGATGATCCACCTACAAATGTGAACTGACGTTCAAAAATAAAACATTTGAAAACGGACCATTTTCCACATTTCTGAAGCATGACGTAATGGGGGGGTGTTATCTCTTTTGTCGAAAATCAGCCGTTTTTGCTCGAACATTAAATGCCTCCAAATGGTATTTAATTAACTTCCCGAGCCCCTGGAAGCATGAAAATCACTTTAAACATGCTAATTTTAGCTCTAACACTGATGATCCACCTACAAATGTGAACTGACGTTCAAAAATAAAACATTTGAAAACGGACCATTTTCCACATTTCTGAAGCATGACGTAATGGGGGGGGTGTTATCTCTTTTGTCGAAAATCAGCCGTTTTTGCTCGAACATTAAATGCCTCCAAATGGTATTTATTTCACTTCCCGAGCCCCTGGAAGCATGAAAATCACTTTAAACATGCTAATTTTAGCTCTAACACTGATGATCCACCTACAAATGTGAACTGACGTTCAAAAATAAAACATTTGAAAACGGACCATTTTCCACATTTCTGAAGCATGATGTAATGGGAGGGTGTTATCTCTTTTGTCGAAAATCAGCCGTTTTTGCTCGAACATTAAATGCCTCCAAATGGTATTTATTTCACTTCCCGAGCCCCTGGAAGCATGAAAATCACCTTAAACATGCTAATTTTAGCTCTAACACTGATGATCCACCTACAAATGTGAACTGACGTTCAAAAATAAAACATTTGAAAACGGACCATTTTCCACATTTCTGAAGCATGACGTAATGGGGGGGTGTTATCTCTTTTGTCAAAAATCAGCCGTTTTTGCTCGAACATTAAATGCCTCCAAATGGTATTTATTTCACTTCCCGGGGTGAAGAAACCCTTTTTGAGAACTCAGAGTGAGTAAATTGGCCATTTTCATGCACTTTTAACCATTCCATTAATCTTGTGTTTTGGGCCCCTGGAAGCATGAAAATCACTTTAAACATGCTAATTTTAGCTCTAACACTGATGATCCACCTACAAATGTGAACTGACGTTCAAAAATAAAACATTTGAAAACGGACCATTTTCCACATTTCTGAAGCATGACGTAATGGGGGGGTGTTATCTCTTTTGTCGAAAATCAGCCGTTTTTGCTCGAACATTAAATGCCTCCAAATGGTATTTATTTCACTTCCCGAGCCCCTGGAAGCATGAAAATCACTTTAAACATGCTAATTTTAGCTCTAACACTGATGATCCACCTACAAATGTGAACTGACGTTCAAAAATAAAACATTTGAAAACGGACCATTTTCCACATTTCTGAAGCATGAAGTAATGGGGGGGTGTTATCTCTTTTGTCGAAAATCAGCCGTTTTTGCTCGAACATTAAATGCCTCCAAATGGTATTTAATTAACTTCCCGAGCCCCTGGAAGCATGAAAATCACTTTAAACATGCTAATTTTAGCTCTAACACTGATGATCCACCTACAAATGTGAACTGACGTTCAAAAATAAAACATTTGAAAACGGACCATTTTCCACATTTCTGAAGCATGACGTAATGGGGGGGTGTTATCTCTTTTGTCGAAAATCAGCCGTTTTTGCTCGAACATTAAATGCCTCCAAATGGTATTTATTTCACTTCCCGGGGTGAAGAAACCCTTTTTGAGAACTCAGAGTGAGTAAATTGGCCATTTTCATGCACTTTTAACCATTCCATAAATCTTGTGTTTTGGGCCCCTGGAAGCATGAAAATCACTTTAAACATGCTAATTTTAGCTCTAACACTGATGATCCACCTACAAATGTGAACTGACGTTCAAAAATAAAACATTTGAAAACGGACCATTTTCCACATTTCTGAAGCATGACGTAATGGGGGGGTGTTATCTCTTTTGTCGAAAATCAGCCGTTTTTGCTCGAACATTAAATGCCTCCAAATGGTATTTAATTAACTTCCCGAGCCCCTGGAAGCATGAAAATCACTTTAAACATGCTAATTTTAGCTCTAACACTGATGATCCACCTACAAATGTGAACTGACGTTCAAAAATAAAACATTTGAAAACGGACCATTTTCCACATTTCTGAAGCATGACGTAATGGGGGGGTGTTATCTCTTTTGTCGAAAATCAGCCGTTTTTGCTCGAACATTAAATGCCTCCAAATGGTATTTAATTAACTTCCCGAGCCCCTGGAAGCATGAAAATCACTTTAAACATGCTAATTTTAGCTCTAACACTGATGATCCACCTACAAATGTGAACTGACGTTCAAAAATAAAACATTTGAAAACGGACCATTTTCCACATTTCTGAAGCATGACGTAATGGGGGGGTGTTATCTCTTTTGTCGAAAATCAGCCGTTTTTGCTCGAACATTAAATGCCTCCAAATGGTATTTATTTCACTTCCCGGGGTGAAGAAACCCTTTTTGAGAACTCAGAGTGAGTAAATTGGCCATTTTCATGCACTTTTAACCATTCCATAAATCTTGTGTTTTGGGCCCCTGGAAGCATGAAAATCACTTTAAACATGCTAATTTTAGCTCTAACACTGATGATCCACCTACAAATGTGAACTGACGTTCAAAAATAAAACATTTGAAAACGGACCATTTTCCACATTTCTGAAGCATGACGTAATGGGGGGGTGTTATCTCTTTTGTCGAAAATCAGCCGTTTTTGCTCGAACATTAAATGCCTCCAAATGGTATTTAATTAACTTCCCGCGCCCCTGGAAGCATGAAAATCACTTTAAACATGCTAATTTTAGCTCTAACACTGATGATCCACCTACAAATGTGAACTGACGTTCAAAAATAAAACATTTGAAAACGGACCATTTTCCACATTTCTGAAGCATGACGTAATGGGGGGTGTTATCTCTTTTGTCGAAAATCAGCTGTTTTTGCTCGAACATTAAATGCCTCCAAATGGTATTTAATTAACTTCCCGAGCCCCTGGAAGCATGAAAATCACTTTAAACATGCTAATTTTAGCTCTAACACTGATGATCCACCTACAAATGTGAACTGACGTTCAAAAATAAAACATTTGAAAACGGACCATTTTCCACATTTCTGAAGCATGACGTAATGGGGGGGTGTTATCTCTTTTGTCGAAAATCAGCCGTTTTTGCTCGAACATTAAATGCCTCCAAATGGTATTTATTTCACTTCCCGAGCCCCTGGAAGCATGAAAATCACTTTAAACATGCTAATTTTAGCTCTAACACTGATGATCCACCTACAAATGTGAACTGACGTTCAAAAATAAAACATTTGAAAACGGACCATTTTCCACATTTCTGAAGCATGACGTAATGGGGGGGGTGTTATCTCTTTTGTCGAAAATCAGCCGTTTTTGCTCGAACATTAAATGCCTCCAAATGGTATTTATTTCACTTCCCGAGCCCCTGGAAGCATGAAAATCACTTTAAACATGCTAATTTTAGCTCTAACACTGATGATCCACCTACAAATGTGAACTGACGTTCAAAAATAAAACATTTGAAAACGGACCATTTTCCACATTTCTGAAGCATGACGTAATGGGGGGGTGTTATCTCTTTTGTCGAAAATCAGCCGTTTTTGCTCGAACATTAAATGCCTCCAAATGGTATTTAATTAACTTCCCGAGCCCCTGGAAGCATGAAAATCACTTTAAACTTGCTAATTTTAGCTCTAACACTGATGATCCACCTACAAATGTGAACTGACGTTCAAAAATAAAACATTTGAAAACGGACCATTTTCCACATTTCTGAAGCATGACGTAATGGGGGGGGTGTTATCTCTTTTGTCGAAAATCAGCCGTTTTTGCTCGAACATTAAATGCCTCCAAATGGTATTTAATTAACTTCCCGAGCCCCTGGAAGCATGAAAATCACTTTAAACATGCTAATTTTAGCTCTAACACTGATGATCCACCTACAAATGTGAACTGACGTTCAAAAATAAAACATTTGAAAACTGACCATTTTCCACATTTCTGAAGCATGACGTAATGGGGGGGTGTTATCTCTTTTGTCGAAAATCAGCCGTTTTTGCTCGAACATTAAATGCCGCCAAATGGTATTTAATTAACTTCCCGAGCCCCTGGAAGCATGAAAATCACTTTAAACATGCTAATTTTAGCTCTAACACTGATGATCCACCTACAAATGTGAACTGACGTTCAAAAATAAAACATTTGAAAACGGACCATTTTCCACATTTCTGAAGCATGACGTAATGGGGGGGTGTTATCTCTTTTGTCGAAAATCAGCCGTTTTTGCTCGAACATTAAATGCCTCCAAATGGTATTTATTTCACTTCCCGGGGTGAAGAAACCCTTTTTGAGAACTCAGAGTGAGTAAATTGGCCATTTTCATGCACTTTTAACCATTCCATAAATCTTGTGTTTTGGGCCCCTGGAAGCATGAAAATCACTTTAAACATGCTAATTTTAGCTCTAACACTGATGATCCACCTACAAATGTGAACTGACGTTCAAAAATAAAACATTTGAAAACGGACCATTTTCCACATTTCTGAAGCATGACGTAATGGGGGGGTGTTATCTCTTTTGTCGAAAATCATCCGTTTTTGCTCGAACATTAAATGCCTCCAAATGGTATTTAATTAACTTCCCGCGCCCCTGGAAGCATGAAAATCACTTTAAACATGCTAATTTTAGCTCTAACACTGATGATCCACCTACAAATGTGAACTGACGTTCAAAAATAAAACATTTGAAAACGGACCATTTTCCACATTTCTGAAGCATGACGTAATGGGGGGTGTTATCTCTTTTGTCGAAAATCAGCTGTTTTTGCTCGAACATTAAATGCCTCCAAATGGTATTTAATTAACTTCCCGAGCCCCTGGAAGCATGAAAATCACTTTAAACATGCTAATTTTAGCTCTAACACTGATGATCCACCTACAAATGTGAACTGACGTTCAAAAATAAAACATTTGAAAACGGACCATTTTCCACATTTCTGAAGCATGACGTAATGGGGGGGTGTTATCTCTTTTGTCGAAAATCAGCCGTTTTTGCTCGAACATTAAATGCCTCCAAATGGTATTTAATTAACTTCCCGAGCCCCTGGAAACATGAAAATCACTTTAAACATGCTAATTTTAGCTCTAACACTGATGATCCACCTACAAATGTGAACTGACGTTCAAAAATAAAACATTTGAAAACGGACCATTTTCCACATTTCTGAAGCATGACGTAATGGGGGGGTGTTATCTCTTTTGTCGAAAATCAGCCGTTTTTGCTCGAACATTAAATGCCTCCAAATGGTATTTATTTCACTTCCCGAGCCCCTGGAAGCATGAAAATCACTTTAAACATGCTAATTTTAGCTCTAACACTGATGATCCACCTACAAATGTGAACTGACGTTCAAAAATAAAACATTTGAAAACGGACCATTTTCCATATTTCTGAAGCATGAAGTAATGGGGGGGTGTTATCTCTTTTGTCGAAAATCAGCCGTTTTTGCTCGAACATTAAATGCCTCCAAATGGTATTTAATTAACTTCCCGAGCCCCTGGAAGCATGAAAATCACTTTAAACATGCTAATTTTAGCTCTAACACTGATGATCCACCTACAAATGTGAACTGACGTTCAAAAATAAAACATTTGAAAACGGACCATTTTCCACATTTCTGAAGCATGACGTAATGGGGGGGTGTTATCTCTTTTGTCGAAAATCAGCCGTTTTTGCTCGAACATTAAATGCCTCCAAATGGTATTTAATTAACTTCCCGGGGTGAAGAAACCCTTTTCGAGAACTCAGAGTGAGTAAATTGGCCATTTTCATGCACTTTTAACCATTCCATAAATCTTGTGTTTTGGGCCCCTGGAAGCATGAATATCACTTTAAACATGCTAATTTTAGCTCTAACACTGATGATCCACCTACAAATGTGAACTGACGTTCAAAAATAAAACATTTGAAAACGGACCATTTTCCACATTTCTGAAGCATGACGTAATGGGGGGGGTGTTATCTCTTTTGTCGAAAATCAGCCGTTTTTGCTTGAACATTAAATGCCTCCAAATGGTATTTATTTCACTTCCCGGGGTGAAGAAACCCTTTTTGAGAACTCAGAGTGAGTAAATTGGCCATTTTCATGCACTTTTAACCATTCCATTAATCTTGTGTTTTGGGCCCCTGGAAGCATGAAAATCACTTTAAACATGCTAATTTTAGCTCTAACACTGATGATCCACCTACAAATGTGAACTGACGTTCAAAAATAAAACATTTGAAAACGGACCATTTTCCACATTTCTGAAGCATGACGTAATGGGGGGGTGTTATCTCTTTTGTCGAAAATCAGCCGTTTTTGCTCGAACATTAAATGCCTCCAAATGGTATTTAATTAACTTCCCGAGCCCCTGGAAGCATGAAAATCACTTTAAACATGCTAATTTTAGCTCTAACACTGATGATCCACCTACAAATGTGAACTGACGTTCAAAAATAAAACATTTGAAAACGGACCATTTTCCACATTTCTGAAGCATGACGTAATGGGGGGGGTGTTATCTCTTTTGTCGAAAATCAGCCGTTTTTGCTCGAACATTAAATGCCGCCAAATGGTATTTATTTCACTTCCCGAGCCCCTGGAAGCATGA
Source organism: Lissotriton vulgaris (assembly GCF_964263255.1). Classification (NCBI taxonomy): domain Eukaryota; kingdom Metazoa; phylum Chordata; class Amphibia; order Caudata; family Salamandridae; genus Lissotriton; species Lissotriton vulgaris. The sequence goes on from NW_028249240.1 coordinate 89,564, forward strand.
AAATCACTTTAAACATGCTAATTTTAGCTCTAACACTGATGATCCACCTACAAATGTGAACTGACGTTCAAAAATAAAACATTTGAAAACGGACCATTTTCCACATTTCTGAAGCATGATGTAATGGGAGGGTGTTATCTCTTTTGTCGAAAATCAGCCGTTTTTGCTCGAACATTAAATGCCTCCAAATGGTATTTATTTCACTTCCCGAGCCCCTGGAAGCATGAAAATCACCTTAAACATGCTAATTTTAGCTCTAACACTGATGATCCACCTACAAATGTGAACTGACGTTCAAAAATAAAACATTTGAAAACGGACCATTTTCCACATTTCTGAAGCATGACGTAATGGGGGGGTGTTATCTCTTTTGTCAAAAATCAGCCGTTTTTGCTCGAACATTAAATGCCTCCAAATGGTATTTATTTCACTTCCCGGGGTGAAGAAACCCTTTTTGAGAACTCAGAGTGAGTAAATTGGCCATTTTCATGCACTTTTAACCATTCCATTAATCTTGTGTTTTGGGCCCCTGGAAGCATGAAAATCACTTTAAACATGCTAATTTTAGCTCTAACACTGATGATCCACCTACAAATGTGAACTGACGTTCAAAAATAAAACATTTGAAAACGGACCATTTTCCACATTTCTGAAGCATGACGTAATGGGGGGGTGTTATCTCTTTTGTCGAAAATCAGCCGTTTTTGCTCGAACATTAAATGCCTCCAAATGGTATTTATTTCACTTCCCGAGCCCCTGGAAGCATGAAAATCACTTTAAACATGCTAATTTTAGCTCTAACACTGATGATCCACCTACAAATGTGAACTGACGTTCAAAAATAAAACATTTGAAAACGGACCATTTTCCACATTTCTGAAGCATGAAGTAATGGGGGGGTGTTATCTCTTTTGTCGAAAATCAGCCGTTTTTGCTCGAACATTAAATGCCTCCAAATGGTATTTAAGTAACTTCCCGAGCCCCTGGAAGCATGAAAATCACTTTAAACATGCTAATTTTAGCTCTAACACTGATGATCCACCTACAAATGTGAACTGACGTTCAAAAATAAAACATTTGAAAACGGACCATTTTCCACATTTCTGAAGCATGACGTAATGGGGGGGTGTTATCTCTTTTGTCGAAAATCAGCCGTTTTTGCTTGAACATTAAATGCCTCCAAATGGTATTTATTTCACTTCCCGGGGTGAAGAAACCCTTTTTGAGAACTCAGAGTGAGTAAATTGGCCATTTTCATGCACTTTTAACCATTCCATTAATCTTGTGTTTTGGGCCCCTGGAAGCATGAAAATCACTTTAAACATGCTAATTTTAGCTCTAACACTGATGATCCACCTACAAATGTGAACTGACGTTCAAAAATAAAACATTTGAAAACGGACCATTTTCCACATTTCTGAAGCATGACGTAATGGGGGGGTGTTATCTCTTTTGTCGAAAATCAGCCGTTTTTGCTCGAACATTAAATGCCTCCAAATGGTATTTAATTAACTTCCCGAGCCCCTGGAAGCATGAAAATCACTTTAAACATGCTAATTTTAGCTCTAACACTGATGATCCACCTACAAATGTGAACTGACGTTCAAAAATAAAACATTTGAAAACGGACCATTTTCCACATTTCTGAAGCATGACGTAATGGGGGGGGTGTTATCTCTTTTGTCGAAAATCAGCCGTTTTTGCTCGAACATTAAATGCCTCCAAATGGTATTTATTTCACTTCCCGAGCCCCTGGAAGCATGAAAATCACTTTAAACATGCTAATTTTAGCTCTAACACTGATGATCCACCTACAAATGTGAACTGACGTTCAAAAATAAAACATTTGAAAACGGACCATTTTCCACATTTCTGAAGCATGACGTAATGGGGGGGTGTTATCTCTTTTGTCGAAAATCAGCCGTTTTTGCTCGAACATTAAATGCCTCCAAATGGTATTTAATTAACTTCCCGAGCCCCTGGAAGCATGAAAATCACTTTAAACATGCTAATTTTAGCTCTAACACTGATGATCCACCTACAAATGTGAACTGACGTTCAAAAATAAAACATTTGAAAACGGACCATTTTCCACATTTCTGAAGCATGACGTAATGGGGGGGGTGTTATCTCTTTTGTCGAAAATCAGCCGTTTTTGCTCGAACATTAAATGCCTCCAAATGGTATTTAATTAACTTCCCGAGCCCCTGGAAGCATGAAAATCACTTTAAACATGCTAATTTTAGCTCTAACACTGATGATCCACCTACAAATGTGAACTGACGTTCAAAAATAAAACATTTGAAAACGGACCATTTTCCACATTTCTGAAGCATGACGTAATGGGGGGGTGTTATCTCTTTTGTCGAAAATCAGCCGTTTTTGCTCGAACATTAAATGCCTCCAAATGGTATTTAATTAACTTCCCGAGCCCCTGGAAGCATGAAAATCACTTTAAACATGCTAATTTTAGCTCTAACACTGATGATCCACCTACAAATGTGAACTGACGTTCAAAAATAAAACATTTGAAAACGGACCATTTTCCACATTTCTGAAGCATGACGTAATGGGGGGGTGTTATCTCTTTTGTCGAAAATCAGCCGTTTTTGCTCGAACATTAAATGCCTCCAAATGGTATTTATTTCACTTCCCGGGGTGAAGAAACCCTTTTTGAGAACTCAGAGTGAGTAAATTGGCCATTTTCATGCACTTTTAACCATTCCATTAATCTTGTGTTTTGGGCCCCTGGAAGCATGAAAATCACTTTAAACATGCTAATTTTAGCTCTAACACTGATGATCCACCTACAAATGTGAACTGACGTTCAAAAATAAAACATTTGAAAACGGACCATTTTCCACATTTCTGAAGCATGACGTAATGGGGGGGTGTTATCTCTTTTGTCGAAAATCAGCCGTTTTTGCTCGAACATTAAATGCCTCCAAATGGTATTTATTTCACTTCCCGAGCCCCTGGAAGCATGAAAATCACTTTAAACATGCTAATTTTAGCTCTAACACTGATGATCCACCTACAAATGTGAACTGACGTTCAAAAATAAAACATTTGAAAACGGACCATTTTCCACATTTCTGAAGCATGAAGTAATGGGGGGGTGTTATCTCTTTTGTCGAAAATCAGCCGTTTTTGCTCGAACATTAAATGCCTCCAAATGGTATTTAATTAACTTCCCGAGCCCCTGGAAGCATGAAAATCACTTTAAACATGCTAATTTTAGCTCTAACACTGATGATCCACCTACAAATGTGAACTGACGTTCAAAAATAAAACATTTGAAAACGGACCATTTTCCACATTTCTGAAGCATGACGTAATGGGGGGGTGTTATCTCTTTTGTCGAAAATCAGCCGTTTTTGCTTGAACATTAAATGCCTCCAAATGGTATTTATTTCACTTCCCGGGGTGAAGAAACCCTTTTTGAGAACTCAGAGTGAGTAAATTGGCCATTTTCATGCACTTTTAACCATTCCATTAATCTTGTGTTTTGGGCCCCTGGAAGCATGAAAATCACTTTAAACATGCTAATTTTAGCTCTAACACTGATGATCCACCTACAAATGTGAACTGACGTTCAAAAATAAAACATTTGAAAACGGACCATTTTCCACATTTCTGAAGCATGACGTAATGGGGGGGTGTTATCTCTTTTGTCGAAAATCAGCCGTTTTTGCTCGAACATTAAATGCCTCCAAATGGTATTTAATTAACTTCCCGAGCCCCTGGAAGCATGAAAATCACTTTAAACATGCTAATTTTAGCTCTAACACTGATGATCCACCTACAAATGTGAACTGACGTTCAAAAATAAAACATTTGAAAACGGACCCTTTTCCACATTTCTGAAGCATGACGTAATGGGGGGGGTGTTATCTCTTTTGTCGAAAATCAGCCGTTTTTGCTCGAACATTAAATGCCTCCAAATGGTATTTATTTCACTTCCCGAGCCCCTGGAAGCATGAAAATCACTTTAAACATGCTAATTTTAGCTCTAACACTGATGATCCACCTACAAATGTGAACTGACGTTCAAAAATAAAACATTTGAAAACGGACCATTTTCCACATTTCTGAAGCATGATGTAATGGGAGGGTGTTATCTCTTTTGTCGAAAATCAGCCGTTTTTGCTCGAACATTAAATGCCTCCAAATGGTATTTATTTCACTTCCCGAGCCCCTGGAAGCATGCAAATCACCTTAAACATGCTAATTTTAGCTCTAACACTGATGATCCACCTACAAATGTGAACTGACGTTCAAAAATAAAACATTTGAAAACGGACCATTTTCCACATTTCTGAAGCATGACGTAATGGGGGGGTGTTATCTCTTTTGTCAAAAATCAGCCGTTTTTGCTCGAACATTAAATGCCTCCAAATGGTATTTATTTCACTTCCCGGGGTGAAGAAACCCTTTTTGAGAACTCAGAGTGAGTAAATTGGCCATTTTCATGCACTTTTAACCATTCCATAAATCTTGTGTTTTGGGCCCCTGGAAGCATGAATATCACTTTAAACATGCTAATTTTAGCTCTAACACTGATGATCCACCTACAAATGTGAACTGACGTTCAAAAATAAAACATTTGAAAACGGACCATTTTCCACATTTCTGAAGCATGACGTAATGGGGGGGGTGTTATCTCTTTTGTCGAAAATCAGCCGTTTTTGCTTGAACATTAAATGCCTCCAAATGGTATTTATTTCACTTCCCGGGGTGAAGAAACCCTTTTTGAGAACTCAGAGTGAGTAAATTGGCCATTTTCATGCACTTTTAACCATTCCATTAATCTTGTGTTTTGGGCCCCTGGAAGCATGAAAATCACTTTAAACATGCTAATTTTAGCTCTAACACTGATGATCCACCTACAAATGTGAACTGACGTTCAAAAATAAAACATTTGAAAACGGACCATTTTCCACATTTCTGAAGCATGACGTAATGGGGGGGTGTTATCTCTTTTGTCGAAAATCAGCCGTTTTTGCTCGAACATTAAATGCCTCCAAATGGTATTTAATTAACTTCCCGAGCCCCTGGAAGCATGAAAATCACTTTAAACATGCTAATTTTAGCTCTAACACTGATGATCCACCTACAAATGTGAACTGACGTTCAAAAATAAAACATTTGAAAACGGACCATTTTCCACATTTCTGAAGCATGACGTAATGGGGGGGGTGTTATCTCTTTTGTCGAAAATCAGCCGTTTTTGCTCGAACATTAAATGCCGCCAAATGGTATTTATTTCACTTCCCGAGCCCCTGGAAGCATGAAAATCACTTTAAACATGCTAATTTTAGCTCTAACACTGATGATCCACCTACAAATGTGAACTGACGTTCAAAAATAAAACATTTGAAAACGGACCATTTTCCACATTTCTGAAGCATGATGTAATGGGAGGGTGTTATCTCTTTTGTCGAAAATCAGCCGTTTTTGCTCGAACATTAAATGCCTCCAAATGGTATTTATTTCACTTCCCGAGCCCCTGGAAGCATGAAAATCACCTTAAACATGCTAATTTTAGCTCTAACACTGATGATCCACCTACAAATGTGAACTGACGTTCAAAAATAAAACATTTGAAAACGGACCATTTTCCACATTTCTGAAGCATGACGTAATGGGGGGGTGTTATCTCTTTTGTCAAAAATCAGCCGTTTTTGCTCGAACATTAAATGCCTCCAAATGGTATTTATTTCACTTCCCGGGGTGAAGAAACCCTTTTTGAGAACTCAGAGTGAGTAAATTGGCCATTTTCATGCACTTTTAACCATTCCATTAATCTTGTGTTTTGGGCCCCTGGAAGCATGAAAATCACTTTAAACATGCTAATTTTAGCTCTAACACTGATGATCCACCTACAAATGTGAACTGACGTTCAAAAATAAAACATTTGAAAACGGACCATTTTCCACATTTCTGAAGCATGACGTAATGGGGGGGTGTTATCTCTTTTGTCGAAAATCAGCCGTTTTTGCTCGAACATTAAATGCCTCCAAATGGTATTTATTTCACTTCCCGAGCCCCTGGAAGCATGAAAATCACTTTAAACATGCTAATTTTAGCTCTAACACTGATGATCCACCTACAAATGTGAACTGACGTTCAAAAATAAAACATTTGAAAACGGACCATTTTCCACATTTCTGAAGCATGAAGTAATGGGGGGGTGTTATCTCTTTTGTCGAAAATCAGCCGTTTTTGCTCGAACATTAAATGCCTCCAAATGGTATTTAAGTAACTTCCCGAGCCCCTGGAAGCATGAAAATCACTTTAAACATGCTAATTTTAGCTCTAACACTGATGATCCACCTACAAATGTGAACTGACGTTCAAAAATAAAACATTTGAAAACGGACCATTTTCCACATTTCTGAAGCATGACGTAATGGGGGGGTGTTATCTCTTTTGTCGAAAATCAGCCGTTTTTGCTTGAACATTAAATGCCTCCAAATGGTATTTATTTCACTTCCCGGGGTGAAGAAACCCTTTTTGAGAACTCAGAGTGAGTAAATTGGCCATTTTCATGCACTTTTAACCATTCCATTAATCTTGTGTTTTGGGCCCCTGGAAGCATGAAAATCACTTTAAACATGCTAATTTTAGCTCTAACACTGATGATCCACCTACAAATGTGAACTGACGTTCAAAAATAAAACATTTGAAAACGGACCATTTTCCACATTTCTGAAGCATGACGTAATGGGGGGGTGTTATCTCTTTTGTCGAAAATCAGCCGTTTTTGCTCGAACATTAAATGCCTCCAAATGGTATTTAATTAACTTCCCGAGCCCCTGGAAGCATGAAAATCACTTTAAACATGCTAATTTTAGCTCTAACACTGATGATCCACCTACAAATGTGAACTGACGTTCAAAAATAAAACATTTGAAAACGGACCATTTTCCACATTTCTGAAGCATGACGTAATGGGGGGGGTGTTATCTCTTTTGTCGAAAATCAGCCGTTTTTGCTCGAACATTAAATGCCTCCAAATGGTATTTATTTCACTTCCCGAGCCCCTGGAAGCATGAAAATCACTTTAAACATGCTAATTTTAGCTCTAACACTGATGATCCACCTACAAATGTGAACTGACGTTCAAAAATAAAACATTTGAAAACGGACCATTTTCCACATTTCTGAAGCATGACGTAATGGGGGGGTGTTATCTCTTTTGTCGAAAATCAGCCGTTTTTGCTCGAACATTAAATGCCTCCAAATGGTATTTAATTAACTTCCCGAGCCCCTGGAAGCATGAAAATCACTTTAAACATGCTAATTTTAGCTCTAACACTGATGATCCACCTACAAATGTGAACTGACGTTCAAAAATAAAACATTTGAAAACGGACCATTTTCCACATTTCTGAAGCATGACGTAATGGGGGGGGTGTTATCTCTTTTGTCGAAAATCAGCCGTTTTTGCTCGAACATTAAATGCCTCCAAATGGTATTTAATTAACTTCCCGAGCCCCTGGAAGCATGAAAATCACTTTAAACATGCTAATTTTAGCTCTAACACTGATGATCCACCTACAAATGTGAACTGACGTTCAAAAATAAAACATTTGAAAACGGACCATTTTCCACATTTCTGAAGCATGACGTAATGGGGGGGTGTTATCTCTTTTGTCGAAAATCAGCCGTTTTTGCTCGAACATTAAATGCCTCCAAATGGTATTTAATTAACTTCCCGAGCCCCTGGAAGCATGAAAATCACTTTAAACATGCTAATTTTAGCTCTAACACTGATGATCCACCTACAAATGTGAACTGACGTTCAAAAATAAAACATTTGAAAACGGACCATTTTCCACATTTCTGAAGCATGACGTAATGGGGGGGTGTTATCTCTTTTGTCGAAAATCAGCCGTTTTTGCTCGAACATTAAATGCCTCCAAATGGTATTTATTTCACTTCCCGGGGTGAAGAAACCCTTTTTGAGAACTCAGAGTGAGTAAATTGGCCATTTTCATGCACTTTTAACCATTCCATTAATCTTGTGTTTTGGGCCCCTGGAAGCATGAAAATCACTTTAAACATGCTAATTTTAGCTCTAACACTGATGATCCACCTACAAATGTGAACTGACGTTCAAAAATAAAACATTTGAAAACGGACCATTTTCCACATTTCTGAAGCATGACGTAATGGGGGGGTGTTATCTCTTTTGTCGAAAATCAGCCGTTTTTGCTCGAACATTAAATGCCTCCAAATGGTATTTATTTCACTTCCCGAGCCCCTGGAAGCATGAAAATCACTTTAAACATGCTAATTTTAGCTCTAACACTGATGATCCACCTACAAATGTGAACTGACGTTCAAAAATAAAACATTTGAAAACGGACCATTTTCCACATTTCTGAAGCATGAAGTAATGGGGGGGTGTTATCTCTTTTGTCGAAAATCAGCCGTTTTTGCTCGAACATTAAATGCCTCCAAATGGTATTTAATTAACTTCCCGAGCCCCTGGAAGCATGAAAATCACTTTAAACATGCTAATTTTAGCTCTAACACTGATGATCCACCTACAAATGTGAACTGACGTTCAAAAATAAAACATTTGAAAACGGACCATTTTCCACATTTCTGAAGCATGACGTAATGGGGGGGTGTTATCTCTTTTGTCGAAAATCAGCCGTTTTTGCTTGAACATTAAATGCCTCCAAATGGTATTTATTTCACTTCCCGGGGTGAAGAAACCCTTTTTGAGAACTCAGAGTGAGTAAATTGGCCATTTTCATGCACTTTTAACCATTCCATTAATCTTGTGTTTTGGGCCCCTGGAAGCATGAAAATCACTTTAAACATGCTAATTTTAGCTCTAACACTGATGATCCACCTACAAATGTGAACTGACGTTCAAAAATAAAACATTTGAAAACGGACCATTTTCCACATTTCTGAAGCATGACGTAATGGGGGGGTGTTATCTCTTTTGTCGAAAATCAGCCGTTTTTGCTCGAACATTAAATGCCTCCAAATGGTATTTAATTAACTTCCCGAGCCCCTGGAAGCATGAAAATCACTTTAAACATGCTAATTTTAGCTCTAACACTGATGATCCACCTACAAATGTGAACTGACGTTCAAAAATAAAACATTTGAAAACGGACCCTTTTCCACATTTCTGAAGCATGACGTAATGGGGGGGGTGTTATCTCTTTTGTCGAAAATCAGCCGTTTTTGCTCGAACATTAAATGCCTCCAAATGGTATTTATTTCACTTCCCGAGCCCCTGGAAGCATGAAAATCACTTTAAACATGCTAATTTTAGCTCTAACACTGATGATCCACCTACAAATGTGAACTGACGTTCAAAAATAAAACATTTGAAAACGGACCATTTTCCACATTTCTGAAGCATGATGTAATGGGAGGGTGTTATCTCTTTTGTCGAAAATCAGCCGTTTTTGCTCGAACATTAAATGCCTCCAAATGGTATTTATTTCACTTCCCGAGCCCCTGGAAGCATGCAAATCACCTTAAACATGCTAATTTTAGCTCTAACACTGATGATCCACCTACAAATGTGAACTGACGTTCAAAAATAAAACATTTGAAAACGGACCATTTTCCACATTTCTGAAGCATGACGTAATGGGGGGGTGTTATCTCTTTTGTCAAAAATCAGCCGTTTTTGCTCGAACATTAAATGCCTCCAAATGGTATTTATTTCACTTCCCGGGGTGAAGAAACCCTTTTTGAGAACTCAGAGTGAGTAAATTGGCCATTTTCATGCACTTTTAACCATTCCATAAATCTTGTGTTTTGGGCCCCTGGAAGCATGAATATCACTTTAAACATGCTAATTTTAGCTCTAACACTGATGATCCACCTACAAATGTGAACTGACGTTCAAAAATAAAACATTTGAAAACGGACCATTTTCCACATTTCTGAAGCATGACGTAATGGGGGGGGTGTTATCTCTTTTGTCGAAAATCAGCCGTTTTTGCTTGAACATTAAATGCCTCCAAATGGTATTTATTTCACTTCCCGGGGTGAAGAAACCCTTTTTGAGAACTCAGAGTGAGTAAATTGGCCATTTTCATGCACTTTTAACCATTCCATTAATCTTGTGTTTTGGGCCCCTGGAAGCATGAAAATCACTTTAAACATGCTAATTTTAGCTCTAACACTGATGATCCACCTACAAATGTGAACTGACGTTCAAAAATAAAACATTTGAAAACGGACCATTTTCCACATTTCTGAAGCATGACGTAATGGGGGGGTGTTATCTCTTTTGTCGAAAATCAGCCGTTTTTGCTCGAACATTAAATGCCTCCAAATGGTATTTAATTAACTTCCCGGGGTGAAGAAACCCTTTTCGAGAACTCAGAGTGAGTAAATTGGCCATTTTCATGCACTTTTAACCATTCCATAAATCTTGTGTTTTGGGCCCCTGGAAGCATGAATATCACTTTAAACATGCTAATTTTAGCTCTAACACTGATGATCCACCTACAAATGTGAACTGACGTTCAAAAATAAAACATTTGAAAACGGACCATTTTCCACATTTCTGAAGCATGACGTAATGGGGGGGGTGTTATCTCTTTTGTCGAAAATCAGCCGTTTTTGCTTGAACATTAAATGCCTCCAAATGGTATTTATTTCACTTCCCGGGGTGAAGAAACCCTTTTTGAGAACTCAGAGTGAGTAAATTGGCCATTTTCATGCACTTTTAACCATTCCATTAATCTTGTGTTTTGGGCCCCTGGAAGCATGAAAATCACTTTAAACATGCTAATTTTAGCTCTAACACTGATGATCCACCTACAAATGTGAACTGACGTTCAAAAATAAAACATTTGAAAACGGACCATTTTCCACATTTCTGAAGCATGACGTAATGGGGGGGTGTTATCTCTTTTGTCGAAAATCAGCCGTTTTTGCTCGAACATTAAATGCCTCCAAATGGTATTTAATTAACTTCCCGAGCCCCTGGAAGCATGAAAATCACTTTAAACATGCTAATTTTAGCTCTAACACTGATGATCCACCTACAAATGTGAACTGACGTTCAAAAATAAAACATTTGAAAACGGACCATTTTCCACATTTCTGAAGCATGACGTAATGGGGGGGGTGTTATCTCTTTTGTCGAAAATCAGCCGTTTTTGCTCGAACATTAAATGCCGCCAAATGGTATTTATTTCACTTCCCGAGCCCCTGGAAGCATGAAAATCACTTTAAACATGCTAATTTTAGCTCTAACACTGATGATCCACCTACAAATGTGAACTGACGTTCAAAAATAAAACATTTGAAAACGGACCATTTTCCACATTTCTGAAGCATGATGTAATGGGAGGGTGTTATCTCTTTTGTCGAAAATCAGCCGTTTTTGCTCGAACATTAAATGCCTCCAAATGGTATTTATTTCACTTCCCGAGCCCCTGGAAGCATGAAAATCACCTTAAACATGCTAATTTTAGCTCTAACACTGATGATCCACCTACAAATGTGAACTGACGTTCAAAAATAAAACATTTGAAAACGGACCATTTTCCACATTTCTGAAGCATGACGTAATGGGGGGGTGTTATCTCTTTTGTCAAAAATCAGCCGTTTTTGCTCGAACATTAAATGCCTCCAAATGGTATTTATTTCACTTCCCGGGGTGAAGAAACCCTTTTTGAGAACTCAGAGTGAGTAAATTGGCCATTTTCATGCACTTTTAACCATTCCATTAATCTTGTGTTTTGGGCCCCTGGAAGCATGAAAATCACTTTAAACATGCTAATTTTAGCTCTAACACTGATGATCCACCTACAAATGTGAACTGACGTTCAAAAATAAAACATTTGAAAACGGACCATTTTCCACATTTCTGAAGCATGACGTAATGGGGGGGTGTTATCTCTTTTGTCGAAAATCAGCCGTTTTTGCTCGAACATTAAATGCCTCCAAATGGTATTTATTTCACTTCCCGAGCCCCTGGAAGCATGAAAATCACTTTAAACATGCTAATTTTAGCTCTAACACTGATGATCCACCTACAAATGTGAACTGACGTTCAAAAATAAAACATTTGAAAACGGACCATTTTCCACATTTCTGAAGCATGAAGTAATGGGGGGGTGTTATCTCTTTTGTCGAAAATCAGCCGTTTTTGCTCGAACATTAAATGCCTCCAAATGGTATTTAAGTAACTTCCCGAGCCCCTGGAAGCATGAAAATCACTTTAAACATGCTAATTTTAGCTCTAACACTGATGATCCACCTACAAATGTGAACTGACGTTCAAAAATAAAACATTTGAAAACGGACCATTTTCCACATTTCTGAAGCATGACGTAATGGGGGGGTGTTATCTCTTTTGTCGAAAATCAGCCGTTTTTGCTTGAACATTAAATGCCTCCAAATGGTATTTATTTCACTTCCCGGGGTGAAGAAACCCTTTTTGAGAACTCAGAGTGAGTAAATTGGCCATTTTCATGCACTTTTAACCATTCCATTAATCTTGTGTTTTGGGCCCCTGGAAGCATGAAAATCACTTTAAACATGCTAATTTTAGCTCTAACACTGATGATCCACCTACAAATGTGAACTGACGTTCAAAAATAAAACATTTGAAAACGGACCATTTTCCACATTTCTGAAGCATGACGTAATGGGGGGGTGTTATCTCTTTTGTCGAAAATCAGCCGTTTTTGCTCGAACATTAAATGCCTCCAAATGGTATTTAATTAACTTCCCGAGCCCCTGGAAGCATGAAAATCACTTTAAACATGCTAATTTTAGCTCTAACACTGATGATCCACCTACAAATGTGAACTGACGTTCAAAAATAAAACATTTGAAAACGGACCATTTTCCACATTTCTGAAGCATGACGTAATGGGGGGGGTGTTATCTCTTTTGTCGAAAATCAGCCGTTTTTGCTCGAACATTAAATGCCTCCAAATGGTATTTATTTCACTTCCCGAGCCCCTGGAAGCATGAAAATCACTTTAAACATGCTAATTTTAGCTCTAACACTGATGATCCACCTACAAATGTGAACTGACGTTCAAAAATAAAACATTTGAAAACGGACCATTTTCCACATTTCTGAAGCATGACGTAATGGGGGGGTGTTATCTCTTTTGTCGAAAATCAGCCGTTTTTGCTCGAACATTAAATGCCTCCAAATGGTATTTAATTAACTTCCCGAGCCCCTGGAAGCATGAAAATCACTTTAAACATGCTAATTTTAGCTCTAACACTGATGATCCACCTACAAATGTGAACTGACGTTCAAAAATAAAACATTTGAAAACGGACCATTTTCCACATTTCTGAAGCATGACGTAATGGGGGGGGTGTTATCTCTTTTGTCGAAAATCAGCCGTTTTTGCTCGAACATTAAATGCCTCCAAATGGTATTTAATTAACTTCCCGAGCCCCTGGAAGCATGAAAATCACTTTAAACATGCTAATTTTAGCTCTAACACTGATGATCCACCTACAAATGTGAACTGACGTTCAAAAATAAAACATTTGAAAACGGACCATTTTCCACATTTCTGAAGCATGACGTAATGGGGGGGTGTTATCTCTTTTGTCGAAAATCAGCCGTTTTTGCTCGAACATTAAATGCCTCCAAATGGTATTTAATTAACTTCCCGAGCCCCTGGAAGCATGAAAATCACTTTAAACATGCTAATTTTAGCTCTAACACTGATGATCCACCTACAAATGTGAACTGACGTTCAAAAATAAAACATTTGAAAACGGACCATTTTCCACATTTCTGAAGCATGACGTAATGGGGGGGTGTTATCTCTTTTGTCGAAAATCAGCCGTTTTTGCTCGAACATTAAATGCCTCCAAATGGTATTTATTTCACTTCCCGGGGTGAAGAAACCCTTTTTGAGAACTCAGAGTGAGTAAATTGGCCATTTTCATGCACTTTTAACCATTCCATTAATCTTGTGTTTTGGGCCCCTGGAAGCATGAAAATCACTTTAAACATGCTAATTTTAGCTCTAACACTGATGATCCACCTACAAATGTGAACTGACGTTCAAAAATAAAACATTTGAAAACGGACCATTTTCCACATTTCTGAAGCATGACGTAATGGGGGGGTGTTATCTCTTTTGTCGAAAATCAGCCGTTTTTGCTCGAACATTAAATGCCTCCAAATGGTATTTATTTCACTTCCCGAGCCCCTGGAAGCATGAAAATCACTTTAAACATGCTAATTTTAGCTCTAACACTGATGATCCACCTACAAATGTGAACTGACGTTCAAAAATAAAACATTTGAAAACGGACCATTTTCCACATTTCTGAAGCATGAAGTAATGGGGGGGTGTTATCTCTTTTGTCGAAAATCAGCCGTTTTTGCTCGAACATTAAATGCCTCCAAATGGTATTTAATTAACTTCCCGAGCCCCTGGAAGCATGAAAATCACTTTAAACATGCTAATTTTAGCTCTAACACTGATGATCCACCTACAAATGTGAACTGACGTTCAAAAATAAAACATTTGAAAACGGACCATTTTCCACATTTCTGAAGCATGACGTAATGGGGGGGTGTTATCTCTTTTGTCGAAAATCAGCCGTTTTTGCTTGAACATTAAATGCCTCCAAATGGTATTTATTTCACTTCCCGGGGTGAAGAAACCCTTTTTGAGAACTCAGAGTGAGTAAATTGGCCATTTTCATGCACTTTTAACCATTCCATTAATCTTGTGTTTTGGGCCCCTGGAAGCATGAAAATCACTTTAAACATGCTAATTTTAGCTCTAACACTGATGATCCACCTACAAATGTGAACTGACGTTCAAAAATAAAACATTTGAAAACGGACCATTTTCCACATTTCTGAAGCATGACGTAATGGGGGGGTGTTATCTCTTTTGTCGAAAATCAGCCGTTTTTGCTCGAACATTAAATGCCTCCAAATGGTATTTAATTAACTTCCCGAGCCCCTGGAAGCATGAAAATCACTTTAAACATGCTAATTTTAGCTCTAACACTGATGATCCACCTACAAATGTGAACTGACGTTCAAAAATAAAACATTTGAAAACGGACCCTTTTCCACATTTCTGAAGCATGACGTAATGGGGGGGGTGTTATCTCTTTTGTCGAAAATCAGCCGTTTTTGCTCGAACATTAAATGCCTCCAAATGGTATTTATTTCACTTCCCGAGCCCCTGGAAGCATGAAAATCACTTTAAACATGCTAATTTTAGCTCTAACACTGATGATCCACCTACAAATGTGAACTGACGTTCAAAAATAAAACATTTGAAAACGGACCATTTTCCACATTTCTGAAGCATGATGTAATGGGAGGGTGTTATCTCTTTTGTCGAAAATCAGCCGTTTTTGCTCGAACATTAAATGCCTCCAAATGGTATTTATTTCACTTCCCGAGCCCCTGGAAGCATGCAAATCACCTTAAACATGCTAATTTTAGCTCTAACACTGATGATCCACCTACAAATGTGAACTGACGTTCAAAAATAAAACATTTGAAAACGGACCATTTTCCACATTTCTGAAGCATGACGTAATGGGGGGGTGTTATCTCTTTTGTCAAAAATCAGCCGTTTTTGCTCGAACATTAAATGCCTCCAAATGGTATTTATTTCACTTCCCGGGGTGAAGAAACCCTTTTTGAGAACTCAGAGTGAGTAAATTGGCCATTTTCATGCACTTTTAACCATTCCATTAATCTTGTGTTTTGGGCCCCTGGAAGCATGAAAATCACTTTAAACATGCTAATTTTAGCTCTAACACTGATGATCCACCTACAAATGTGAACTGACGTTCAAAAATAAAACATTTGAAAACGGACCATTTTCCACATTTCTGAAGCATGACGTAATGGGGGGGTGTTATCTCTTTTGTCGAAAATCAGCCGTTTTTGCTCGAACATTAAATGCCTCCAAATGGTATTTATTTCACTTCCCGAGCCCCTGGAAGCATGAAAATCACTTTAAACATGCTAATTTTAGCTCTAACACTGATGATCCACCTACAAATGTGAACTGACGTTCAAAAATAAAACATTTGAAAACGGACCATTTTCCACATTTCTGAAGCATGAAGTAATGGGGGGGTGTTATCTCTTTTGTCGAAAATCAGCCGTTTTTGCTCGAACATTAAATGCCTCCAAATGGTATTTAATTAACTTCCCGAGCCCCTGGAAGCATGAAAATCACTTTAAACATGCTAATTTTAGCTCTAACACTGATGATCCACCTACAAATGTGAACTGACGTTCAAAAATAAAACATTTGAAAACGGACCATTTTCCACATTTCTGAAGCATGACGTAATGGGGGGGTGTTATCTCTTTTGTCGAAAATCAGCCGTTTTTGCTTGAACATTAAATGCCTCCAAATGGTATTTATTTCACTTCCCGGGGTGAAGAAACCCTTTTTGAGAACTCAGAGTGAGTAAATTGGCCATTTTCATGCACTTTTAACCATTCCATTAATCTTGTGTTTTGGGCCCCTGGAAGCATGAAAATCACTTTAAACATGCTAATTTTAGCTCTAACACTGATGATCCACCTACAAATGTGAACTGACGTTCAAAAATAAAACATTTGAAAACGGACCATTTTCCACATTTCTGAAGCATGACGTAATGGGGGGGTGTTATCTCTTTTGTCGAAAATCAGCCGTTTTTGCTCGAACATTAAATGCCTCCAAATGGTATTTAATTAACTTCCCGAGCCCCTGGAAGCATGAAAATCACTTTAAACATGCTAATTTTAGCTCTAACACTGATGATCCACCTACAAATGTGAACTGACGTTCAAAAATAAAACATTTGAAAACGGACCATTTTCCACATTTCTGAAGCATGACGTAATGGGGGGGTGTTATCTCTTTTGTCGAAAATCAGCCGTTTTTGCTCGAACATTAAATGCCTCCAAATGGTATTTAATTAACTTCCCGAGCCCCTGGAAGCATGAAAATCACTTTAAACATGCTAATTTTAGCTCTAACACTGATGATCCACCTACAAATGTGAACTGATGTTCAAAAATAAAACATTTGAAAACGGACCATTTTCCACATTTCTGAAGCATGACGTAATGGGGGGGTGTTATCTCTTTTGTCGAAAATCAGCCGTTTTTGCTCGAACATTAAATGCCTCCAAATGGTATTTATTTCACTTCCCGGGGTGAAGAAACCCTTTTTGAGAACTCAGAGTGAGTAAATTGGCCATTTTCATGCACTTTTAACCATTCCATTAATCT
Organism: Lissotriton vulgaris; assembly: GCF_964263255.1. Classification (NCBI taxonomy): domain Eukaryota; kingdom Metazoa; phylum Chordata; class Amphibia; order Caudata; family Salamandridae; genus Lissotriton; species Lissotriton vulgaris. Next base: position 106,815 of record NW_028249240.1, read on the forward strand.
TGTGTTTTGGGCCCCTGGAAGCATGAAAATCACTTTAAACATGCTAATTTTAGCTCTAACACTGATGATCCACCTACAAATGTGAACTGACGTTCAAAAATAAAACATTTGAAAACGGACCATTTTCCACATTTCTGAAGCATGACGTAATGGGGGGGGTGTTATCTCTTTTGTCGAAAATCAGCCGTTTTTGCTCGAACATTAAATGCCTCCAAATGGTATTTAATTAACTTCCCGAGCCCCTGGAAGCATGAAAATCACTTTAAACATGCTAATTTTAGCTCTAACACTGATGATCCACCTACAAATGTGAACTGACGTTCAAAAATAAAACATTTGAAAACGGACCATTTTCCACATTTCTGAAGCATGACGTAATGGGGGGGTGTTATCTCTTTTGTCGAAAATCAGCCGTTTTTGCTCGAACATTAAATGCCTCCAAATGGTATTTAATTAACTTCCCGAGCCCCTGGAAGCATGAAAATCACTTTAAACATGCTAATTTTAGCTCTAACACTGATGATCCACCTACAAATGTGAACTGACGTTCAAAAATAAAACATTTGAAAACGGACCATTTTCCACATTTCTGAAGCATGACGTAATGGGGGGGTGTTATCTCTTTTGTCGAAAATCAGCCGTTTTTGCTCGAACATTAAATGCCTCCAAATGGTATTTATTTCACTTCCCGGGGTGAAGAAACCCTTTTTGAGAACTCAGAGTGAGTAAATTGGCCATTTTCATGCACTTTTAACCATTCCATAAATCTTGTGTTTTGGGCCCCTGGAAGCATGAAAATCACTTTAAACATGCTAATTTTAGCTCTAACACTGATGATCCACCTACAAATGTGAACTGACGTTCAAAAATAAAACATTTGAAAATGGACCATTTTCCACATTTCTGAAGCATGACGTAATGGGGCTACAAATGTGAACTGACGTTCAAAAATAAAACATTTGAAAATGACCATTTTCCCACATTTCTGAAGCATGACGTAATGGGGGGGGGAAGCATGAAAATCACTTTAAACATGCTAATTTTTAGGCTCTAACACTGGTGAATCCACCTACAAAATGTGAACTGACGTTCAAAAATAAAACATTTGAAACTGGACCATTTTCCACATTCTGAAGCATGACGTAATGGGGGGTGTTATCTCTTTTGTCGAAAATCAGCTGTTTTTGCTCGAACATTAAATGCCTCCAAATGGTATTTAATTAACTTCCCGAGCCCCTGGAAGCATGAAAATCACTTTAAACATGCTAATTTTAGCTCTAACACTGATGATCCACCTACAAATGTGAACTGACGTTCAAAAATAAAACATTTGAAAACGGACCATTTTCCACATTTCTGAAGCATGACGTAATGGGGGGGTGTTATCTCTTTTGTCGAAAATCAGCCGTTTTTGCTCGAACATTAAATGCCTCCAAATGGTATTTATTTCACTTCCCGAGCCCCTGGAAGCATGAAAATCACTTTAAACATGCTAATTTTAGCTCTAACACTGATGATCCACCTACAAATGTGAACTGACGTTCAAAAATAAAACATTTGAAAACGGACCATTTTCCACATTTCTGAAGCATGACGTAATGGGGGGGTGTTATCTCTTTTGTCGAAAATCAGCCGTTTTTGCTCGAACATTAAATGCCTCCAAATGGTATTTATTTCACTTCCCGAGCCCCTGGAAGCATGAAAATCACTTTAAACATGCTAATTTTAGCTCTAACACTGATGATCCACCTACAAATGTGAACTGACGTTCAAAAATAAAACATTTGAAAACGGACCATTTTCCACATTTCTGAAGCATGACGTAATGGGGGGGTGTTATCTCTTTTGTCGAAAATCAGCCGTTTTTGCTCGAACATTAAATGCCTCCAAATGGTATTTAATTAACTTCCCGAGCCCCTGGAAGCATGAAAATCACTTTAAACATGCTAATTTTAGCTCTAACACTGATGATCCACCTACAAATGTGAACTGACGTTCAAAAATAAAACATTTGAAAACGGACCATTTTCCACATTTCTGAAGCATGACGTAATGGGGGGGGTGTTATCTCTTTTGTCGTAAATCAGCCGTTTTTGCTCGAACATTAAATGCCTCCAAATGGTATTTAATTAACTTCCCGAGCCCCTGGAAGCATGAAAATCACTTTAAACATGCTAATTTTAGCTCTAACACTGATGATCCACCTACAAATGTGAACTGACGTTCAAAAATAAAACATTTGAAAACGGACCATTTTCCACATTTCTGAAGCATGACGTAATGGGGGGGTGTTATCTCTTTTGTCGAAAATCAGCCGTTTTTGCTCGAACATTAAATGCCGCCAAATGGTATTTAATTAACTTCCCGAGCCCCTGGAAGCATGAAAATCACTTTAAACATGCTAATTTTAGCTCTAACACTGATGATCCACCTACAAATGTGAACTGACGTTCAAAAATAAAACATTTGAAAACGGACCATTTTCCACATTTCTGAAGCATGACGTAATGGGGGGGTGTTATCTCTTTTGTCGAAAATCAGCCGTTTTTGCTCGAACATTAAATGCCTCCAAATGGTATTTATTTCACTTCCCGGGGTGAAGAAACCCTTTTTGAGAACTCAGAGTGAGTAAATTGGCCATTTTCATGCACTTTTAACCATTCCATAAATCTTGTGTTTTGGGCCCCTGGAAGCATGAAAATCACTTTAAACATGCTAATTTTAGCTCTAACACTGATGATCCACCTACAAATGTGAACTGACGTTCAAAAATAAAACATTTGAAAACGGACCATTTTCCACATTTCTGAAGCATGACGTAATGGGGGGGTGTTATCTCTTTTGTCGAAAATCATCCGTTTTTGCTCGAACATTAAATGCCTCCAAATGGTATTTAATTAACTTCCCGCGCCCCTGGAAGCATGAAAATCACTTTAAACATGCTAATTTTAGCTCTAACACTGATGATCCACCTACAAATGTGAACTGACGTTCAAAAATAAAACATTTGAAAACGGACCATTTTCCACATTTCTGAAGCATGACGTAATGGGGGGTGTTATCTCTTTTGTCGAAAATCAGCTGTTTTTGCTCGAACATTAAATGCCTCCAAATGGTATTTAATTAACTTCCCGAGCCCCTGGAAGCATGAAAATCACTTTAAACATGCTAATTTTAGCTCTAACACTGATGATCCACCTACAAATGTGAACTGACGTTCAAAAATAAAACATTTGAAAACGGACCATTTTCCACATTTCTGAAGCATGACGTAATGGGGGGGTGTTATCTCTTTTGTCGAAAATCAGCCGTTTTTGCTCGAACATTAAATGCCTCCAAATGGTATTTAATTAACTTCCCGAGCCCCTGGAAACATGAAAATCACTTTAAACATGCTAATTTTAGCTCTAACACTGATGATCCACCTACAAATGTGAACTGACGTTCAAAAATAAAACATTTGAAAACGGACCATTTTCCACATTTCTGAAGCATGACGTAATGGGGGGGTGTTATCTCTTTTGTCGAAAATCAGCCGTTTTTGCTCGAACATTAAATGCCTCCAAATGGTATTTATTTCACTTCCCGAGCCCCTGGAAGCATGAAAATCACTTTAAACATGCTAATTTTAGCTCTAACACTGATGATCCACCTACAAATGTGAACTGACGTTCAAAAATAAAACATTTGAAAACGGACCATTTTCCACATTTCTGAAGCATGAAGTAATGGGGGGGTGTTATCTCTTTTGTCGAAAATCAGCCGTTTTTGCTCGAACATTAAATGCCTCCAAATGGTATTTAATTAACTTCCCGAGCCCCTGGAAGCATGAAAATCACTTTAAACATGCTAATTTTAGCTCTAACACTGATGATCCACCTACAAATGTGAACTGACGTTCAAAAATAAAACATTTGAAAACGGACCATTTTCCACATTTCTGAAGCATGACGTAATGGGGGGGTGTTATCTCTTTTGTCGAAAATCAGCCGTTTTTGCTCGAACATTAAATGCCTCCAAATGGTATTTAATTAACTTCCCGGGGTGAAGAAACCCTTTTCGAGAACTCAGAGTGAGTAAATTGGCCATTTTCATGCACTTTTAACCATTCCATAAATCTTGTGTTTTGGGCCCCTGGAAGCATGAATATCACTTTAAACATGCTAATTTTAGCTCTAACACTGATGATCCACCTACAAATGTGAACTGACGTTCAAAAATAAAACATTTGAAAACGGACCATTTTCCACATTTCTGAAGCATGACGTAATGGGGGGTGTTATCTCTTTTGTCGAAAATCAGCCGTTTTTGCTCGAACATTAAATGCCTCCAAATGGTATTTATTTCACTTCCCGGGGTGAAGAAACCCTTTTTGAGAACTCAGAGTGAGTAAATTGGCCATTTTCATGCACTTTTAACCATTCCATTAATCTTGTGTTTTGGGCCCCTGGAAGCATGAAAATCACTTTAAACATGCTAATTTTAGCTCTAACACTGATGATCCACCTACAAATGTGAACTGACGTTCAAAAATAAAACATTTGAAAACGGACCATTTTCCACATTTCTGAAGCATGATGTAATGGGGGGGTGTTATCTCTTTTGTCGAAAATCAGCCGTTTTTGCTCGAACATTAAATGCCTCCAAATGGTATTTAATTAACTTCCCGAGCCCCTGGAAGCATGAAAATCACTTTAAACATGCTAATTTTAGCTCTAACACTGATGATCCACCTACAAATGTGAACTGACGTTCAAAAATAAAACATTTGAAAACGGACCATTTTCCACATTTCTGAAGCATGACGTAATGGGGGGGTGTTATCTCTTTTGTCGAAAATCAGCCGTTTTTGCTCGAACATTAAATGCCTCCAAATGGTATTTAATTAACTTCCCGAGCCCCTGGAAGCATGAAAATCACTTTAAACATGCTAATTTTAGCTCTAACACTGATGATCCACCTATAAATGTGAACTGACGTTCAAAAATAAAACATTTGAAAACGGACCATTTTCCACATTTCTGAAGCATGACGTAATGGGGGGGTGTTATCTCTTTTGTCGAAAATCAGCCGTTTTTGCTCGAACATTAAATGCCTCCAAATGGTATTTATTTCACTTCCCGGGGTGAAGAAACCCTTTTTGAGAACTCAGAGTGAGTAAATTGGCCATTTTCATGCACTTTTAACCATTCCATAAATCTTGTGTTTTGGGCCCCTGGAAGCATGAAAATCACTTTAAACATGCTAATTTTAGCTCTAACACTGATGATCCACCTACAAATGTGAACTGACGTTCAAAAATAAAACATTTGAAAACGGACCATTTTCCACATTTCTGAAGCATGACGTAATGGGGGGGTGTTATCTCTTTTGTCGAAAATCAGCCGTTTTTGCTCGAACATTAAATGCCTCCAAATGGTATTTACTTCACTTCCCGAGCCCCTGGAAGCATGAAAATCACTTTAAACATGCTAATTTTAGCTCTAACACTGATGATCCACCTACAAATGTGAACTGACGTTCAAAAATAAAACATTTGAAAACGGACCATTTTCCACATTTCTGAAGCATGAAGTAATGGGGGGGTGTTATCTCTTTTGTCGAAAATCAGCCGTTTTTGCTTGAACATTAAATGCCTCCAAATGGTATTTATTTCACTTCCCGGGGTGAAGAAACCCTTTTTGAGAACTCAGAGTGAGTAAATTGGCCATTTTCATGCACTTTTAACCATTCCATTAATCTTGTGTTTTGGGCCCCTGGAAGCATGAAAATCACTTTAAACATGCTAATTTTAGCTCTAACACTGATGATCCACCTACAAATGTGAACTGACGTTCAAAAATAAAACATTTGAAAACGGACCATTTTCCACATTTCTGAAGCATGACGTAATGGGGGGGTGTTATCTCTTTTGTCGAAAATCAGCCGTTTTTGCTCGAACATTAAATGCCTCCAAATGGTATTTAATTAACTTCCCGAGCCCCTGGAAGCATGAAAATCACTTTAAACATGCTAATTTTAGCTCTAACACTGATGATCCACCTACAAATGTGAACTGACGTTCAAAAATAAAACATTTGAAAACGGACCATTTTCCACATTTCTGAAGCATGACGTAATGGGGGGGGTGTTATCTCTTTTGTCGAAAATCAGCCGTTTTTGCTCGAACATTAAATGCCTCCAAATGGTATTTATTTCACTTCCCGAGCCCCTGGAAGCATGAAAATCACTTTAAACATGCTAATTTTAGCTCTAACACTGATGATCCACCTACAAATGTGAACTGACGTTCAAAAATAAAACATTTGAAAACGGACCATTTTCCACATTTCTGAAGCATGACGTAATGGGGGGGTGTTATCTCTTTTGTCGAAAATCAGCCGTTTTTGCTCGAACATTAAATGCCTCCAAATGGTATTTAATTAACTTCCCGAGCCCCTGGAAGCATGAAAATCACTTTAAACATGCTAATTTTAGCTCTAACACTGATGATCCACCTACAAATGTGAACTGACGTTCAAAAATAAAACATTTGAAAACGGACCATTTTCCACATTTCTGAAGCATGACGTAATGGGGGGGGTGTTATCTCTTTTGTCAAAAATCAGCCGTTTTTGCTCGAACATTAAATGCCTCCAAATGGTATTTAATTAACTTCCCGAGCCCCTGGAAGCATGAAAATCACTTTAAACATGCTAATTTTAGCTCTAACACTGATGATCCACCTACAAATGTGAACTGACGTTCAAAAATAAAACATTTGAAAACGGACCATTTTCCACATTTCTGAAGCATGACGTAATGGGGGGGTGTTATCTCTTTTGTCGAAAATCAGCCGTTTTTGCTCGAACATTAAATGCCTCCAAATGGTATTTAATTAACTTCCCGAGCCCCTGGAAGCATGAAAATCACTTTAAACATGCTAATTTTAGCTCTAACACTGATGATCCACCTACAAATGTGAACTGACGTTCAAAAATAAAACATTTGAAAACGGACCATTTTCCACATTTCTGAAGCATGACGTAATGGGGGGGTGTTATCTCTTTTGTCGAAAATCAGCCGTTTTTGCTCGAACATTAAATGCCTCCAAATGGTATTTATTTCACTTCCCGGGGTGAAGAAACCCTTTTTGAGAACTCAGAGTGAGTAAATTGGCCATTTTCATGCACTTTTAACCATTCCATAAATCTTGTGTTTTGGGCCCCTGGAAGCATGAAAATCACTTTAAACATGCTAATTTTAGCTCTAACACTAATGATCCACCTACAAATGTGAACTGACGTTCAAAAATAAAACATTTGAAAACGGACCATTTTCCACATTTCTGAAGCATGACGTAATGGGGGGGTGTTATCTCTTTTGTCGAAAATCAGCCGTTTTTGCTCGAACATTAAATGCCTCCAAATGGTATTTAATTAACTTCCCGCGCCCCTGGAAGCATGAAAATCACTTTAAACATGCTAATTTTAGCTCTAACACTGATGATCCACCTACAAATGTGAACTGACGTTCAAAAATAAAACATTTGAAAACGGACCATTTTCCACATTTCTGAAGCATGACGTAATGGGGGGTGTTATCTCTTTTGTCGAAAATCAGCTGTTTTTGCTCGAACATTAAATGCCTCCAAATGGTATTTAATTAACTTCCCGAGCCCCTGGAAGCATGAAAATCACTTTAAACATGCTAATTTTAGCTCTAACACTGATGATCCACCTACAAATGTGAACTGACGTTCAAAAATAAAACATTTGAAAACGGACCATTTTCCACATTTCTGAAGCATGACGTAATGGGGGGGTGTTATCTCTTTTGTCGAAAATCAGCCGTTTTTGCTCGAACATTAAATGCCTCCAAATGGTATTTATTTCACTTCCCGAGCCCCTGGAAGCATGAAAATCACTTTAAACATGCTAATTTTAGCTCTAACACTGATGATCCACCTACAAATGTGAACTGACGTTCAAAAATAAAACATTTGAAAACGGACCATTTTCCACATTTCTGAAGCATGACGTAATGGGGGGGTGTTATCTCTTTTGTCGAAAATCAGCCGTTTTTGCTCGAACATTAAATGCCTCCAAATGGTATTTATTTCACTTCCCGAGCCCCTGGAAGCATGAAAATCACTTTAAACATGCTAATTTTAGCTCTAACACTGATGATCCACCTACAAATGTGAACTGACGTTCAAAAATAAAACATTTGAAAACGGACCATTTTCCACATTTCTGAAGCATGACGTAATGGGGGGGTGTTATCTCTTTTGTCGAAAATCAGCCGTTTTTGCTCGAACATTAAATGCCTCCAAATGGTATTTAATTAACTTCCCGAGCCCCTGGAAGCATGAAAATCACTTTAAACATGCTAATTTTAGCTCTAACACTGATGATCCACCTACAAATGTGAACTGACGTTCAAAAATAAAACATTTGAAAACGGACCATTTTCCACATTTCTGAAGCATGACGTAATGGGGGGGTGTTATCTCTTTTGTCGAAAATCAGCCGTTTTTGCTCGAACATTAAATGCCTCCAAATGGTATTTATTTCACTTCCCGGGGTGAAGAAACCCTTTTTGAGAACTCAGAGTGAGTAAATTGGCCATTTTCATGCACTTTTAACCATTCCATAAATCTTGTGTTTTGGGCCCCTGGAAGCATGAAAATCACTTTAAACATGCTAATTTTAGCTCTAACACTGATGATCCACCTACAAATGTGAACTGACGTTCAAAAATAAAACATTTGAAAACGGACCATTTTCCACATTTCTGAAGCATGACGTAATGGGGGGGTGTTATCTCTTTTGTCGAAAATCAGCCGTTTTTGCTCGAACATTAAATGCCTCCAAATGGTATTTATTTCACTTCCCAAGCCCCTGGAAGCATGAAAATCACTTTAAACATGCTAATTTTAGCTCTAACACTGATGATCCACCTACAAATGTGAACTGACGTTCAAAAATAAAACATTTGAAAACGGACCATTTTCCACATTTCTGAAGCATGACGTAATGGGGGGGTGTTATCTCTTTTGTCGAAAATCAGCCGTTTTTGCTCGAACATTAAATGCCTCCAAATGGTATTTAATTAACTTCCCGAGCCCCTGGAAACATGAAAATCACTTTAAACATGCTAATTTTAGCTCTAACACTGATGATCCACCTACAAATGTGAACTGACGTTCAAAAATAAAACATTTGAAAACGGACCATTTTCCACATTTCTGAAGCATGACGTAATGGGGGGGTGTTATCTCTTTTGTCGAAAATCAGCCGTTTTTGCTCGAACATTAAATGCCTCCAAATGGTATTTATTTCACTTCCCGAGCCCCTGGAAGCATGAAAATCACTTTAAACATGCTAATTTTAGCTCTAACACTGATGATCCACCTACAAATGTGAACTGACGTTCAAAAATAAAACATTTGAAAACGGACCATTTTCCACATTTCTGAAGCATGAAGTAATGGGGGGGTGTTATCTCTTTTGTCGAAAATCAGCCGTTTTTGCTCGAACATTAAATGCCTCCAAATGGTATTTAATTAACTTCCCGAGCCCCTGGAAGCATGAAAATCACTTTAAACATGCTAATTTTAGCTCTAACACTGATGATCCACCTACAAATGTGAACTGACGTTCAAAAATAAAACATTTGAAAACGGACCATTTTCCACATTTCTGAAGCATGACGTAATGGGGGGGTGTTATCTCTTTTGTCGAAAATCAGCTGTTTTTGCTCGAACATTAAATGCCTCCAAATGGTATTTATTTCACTTCCCGGGGTGAAGAAACCCTTTTTGAGAACTCAGAGTGAGTAAATTGGCCATTTTCATGCACTTTTAACCATTCCATAAATCTTGTGTTTTGGGCCCCTGGAAGCATGAAAATCACTTTAAACATGCTAATTTTAGCTCTAACACTGATGATCCACCTACAAATGTGAACTGACGTTCAAAAATAAAACATTTGAAAACGGACCATTTTCCACATTTCTGAAGCATGACGTAATGGGGGGGTGTTATCTCTTTTGTCGAAAATCAGCCGTTTTTGCTCGAACATTAAATGCCTCCAAATGGTATTTAATTAACTTCCCGAGCCCCTGGAAGCATGAAAATCACTTTAAACATGCTAATTTTAGCTCTAACACTGATGATCCACCTACAAATGTGAACTGACGTTCAAAAATAAAACATTTGAAAACGGACCATTTTCCACATTTCTGAAGCATGACGTAATGGGGGGGGGTTATCTCTTTTGTCGAAAATCAGCCGTTTTTGCTCGAACATTAAATGCCTCCAAATGGTATTTATTTCACTTCCCGAGCCCCTGGAAGCATGAAAATCACTTTAAACATGCTAATTTTAGCTCTAACACTGATGATCCACCTACAAATGTGAACTGACGTTCAAAAATAAAACATTTGAAAACGGACCATTTTCCACATTTCTGAAGCATGACGTAATGGGGGGGTGTTATCTCTTTTGTCGAAAATCAGCCGTTTTTGCTCGAACATTAAATGCCTCCAAATGGTATTTAATTAACTTCCCGAGCCCCTGGAAGCATGAAAATCACTTTAAACATGCTAATTTTAGCTCTAACACTGATGATCCACCTACAAATGTGAACTGACGTTCAAAAATAAAACATTTGAAAACGGACCATTTTCCACATTTCTGAAGCATGACGTAATGGGGGGGGTGTTATCTCTTTTGTCGAAAATCAGCCGTTTTTGCTCGAACATTAAATGCCTCCAAATGGTATTTAATTAACTTCCCGAGCCCCTGGAAGCATGAAAATCACTTTAAACATGCTAATTTTAGCTCTAACACTGATGATCCACCTACAAATGTGAACTGACGTTCAAAAATAAAACATTTGAAAACGGACCATTTTCCACATTTCTGAAGCATGACGTAATGGGGGGGTGTTATCTCTTTTGTCGAAAATCAGCCGTTTTTGCTCGAACATTAAATGCCTCCAAATGGTATTTAATTAACTTCCCGAGCCCCTGGAAGCATGAAAATCACTTTAAACATGCTAATTTTAGCTCTAACACTGATGATCCACCTACAAATGTGAACTGACGTTCAAAAATAAAACATTTGAAAACGGACCATTTTCCACATTTCTGAAGCATGACGTAATGGGGGGGTGTTATCTCTTTTGTCGAAAATCAGCCGTTTTTGCTCGAACATTAAATGCCTCCAAATGGTATTTATTTCACTTCCCGGGGTGAAGAAACCCTTTTTGAGAACTCAGAGTGAGTAAATTGGCCATTTTCATGCACTTTTAACCATTCCATAAATCTTGTGTTTTGGGCCCCTGGAAGCATGAAAATCACTTTAAACATGCTAATTTTAGCTCTAACACTGATGATCCACCTACAAATGTGAACTGACGTTCAAAAATAAAACATTTGAAAACGGACCATTTTCCACATTTCTGAAGCATGACGTAATGGGGGGGTGTTATCTCTTTTGTCGAAAATCAGCCGTTTTTGCTCGAACATTAAATGCCTCCAAATGGTATTTAATTAACTTCCCGAGCCCCTGGAAGCATGAAAATCACTTCAAACATGCTAATTTTAGCTCTAACACTGATGATCCACCTACAAATGTGAACTGACGTTCAAAAATAAAACATTTGAAAACGGACCATTTTCCACATTTCTGAAGCATGACGTAATGGGGGGTGTTATCTCTTTTGTCGAAAATCAGCCGTTTTTGCTCGAACATTAAATGCCTCCAAATGGTATTTATTTCACTTCCAAGCCCCTGGAAGCATGAAAATCACTTTAAACATGCTAATTTTAGCTCTAACACTGATGATCCACCTACAAATGTGAACTGACGTTCAAAAATAAAACATTTGAAAACGGACCATTTTCCACATTTCTGAAGCATGACGTAATGGGGGGGTGTTATCTCTTTTGTCGAAAATCAGCCGTTTTTGCTCGAACATTAAATGCCTCCAAATGGTATTTAATTAACTTCCCGAGCCCCTGGAAACATGAAAATCACTTTAAACATGCTAATTTTAGCTCTAACACTGATGATCCACCTACAAATGTGAACTGACGTTCAAAAATAAAACATTTGAAAACGGACCATTTTCCACATTTCTGAAGCATGACGTAATGGGGGGGTGTTATCTCTTTTGTCGAAAATCAGCCGTTTTTGCTCGAACATTAAATGCCTCCAAATGGTATTTAATTAACTTCCCGAGCCCCTGGAAGCATGAAAATCACTTTAAACATGCTAATTTTAGCTCTAACACTGATGATCCACCTACAAATGTGAACTGACGTTCAAAAATAAAACATTTGAAAACGGACCATTTTCCACATTTCTGAAGCATGACGTAATGGGGGGGTGTTATCTCTTTTGTCGAAAATCAGCCGTTTTTGCTCGAACATTAAATGCCTCCAAATGGTATTTATTTCACTTCCCGAGCCCCTGGAAGCATGAAAATCACTTTAAACATGCTAATTTTAGCTCTAACACTGATGATCCACCTACAAATGTGAACTGACGTTCAAAAATAAAACATTTGAAAACGGACCATTTTCCACATTTCTGAAGCATGACGTAATGGGGGGGTGTTATCTCTTTTGTCGAAAATCAGCCGTTTTTGCTCGAACATTAAATGCCTCCAAATGGTATTTAATTAACTTCCCGAGCCCCTGGAAGCATGAAAATCACTTTAAACATGCTAATTTTAGCTCTAACACTGATGATCCACCTACAAATGTGAACTGACGTTCAAAAATAAAACATTTGAAAACGGACCATTTTCCACATTTCTGAAGCATGACGTAATGGGGGGGGTGTTATCTCTTTTGTCGAAAATCAGCCGTTTTTGCTCGAACATTAAATGCCTCCAAATGGTATTTAATTAACTTCCCGAGCCCCTGGAAGCATGAAAATCACTTTAAACATGCTAATTTTAGCTCTAACACTGATGATCCACCTACAAATGTGAACTGACGTTCAAAAATAAAACATTTGAAAACGGACCATTTTCCACATTTCTGAAGCATGACGTAATGGGGGGGTGTTATCTCTTTTGTCGAAAATCAGCCGTTTTTGCTCGAACATTAAATGCCTCCAAATGGTATTTAATTAACTTCCCGAGCCCCTGGAAGCATGAAAATCACTTTAAACATGCTAATTTTAGCTCTAACACTGATGATCCACCTACAAATGTGAACTGACGTTCAAAAATAAAACATTTGAAAACGGACCATTTTCCACATTTCTGAAGCATGACGTAATGGGGGGGTGTTATCTCTTTTGTCGAAAATCAGCCGTTTTTGCTCGAACATTAAATGCCTCCAAATGGTATTTATTTCACTTCCCGGGGTGAAGAAACCCTTTTTGAGAACTCAGAGTGAGTAAATTGGCCATTTTCATGCACTTTTAACCATTCCATAAATCTTGTGTTTTGGGCCCCTGGAAGCATGAAAATCACTTTAAACATGCTAATTTTAGCTCTAACACTGATGATCCACCTACAAATGTGAACTGACGTTCAAAAATAAAACATTTGAAAACGGACCATTTTCCACATTTCTGAAGCATGACGTAATGGGGGGGTGTTATCTCTTTTGTCGAAAATCAGCCGTTTTTGCTCGAACATTAAATGCCTCCAAATGGTATTTAATTAACTTCCCGAGCCCCTGGAAGCATGAAAATCACTTTAAACATGCTAATTTTAGCTCTAACACTGATGATCCACCTACAAATGTGAACTGACGTTCAAAAATAAAACATTTGAAAACGGACCATTTTCCACATTTCTGAAGCATGACGTAATGGGGGGGTGTTATCTCTTTTGTCGAAAATCAGCCGTTTTTGCTCGAACATTAAATGCCTCCAAATGGTATTTAATTAACTTCCCGAGCCCCTGGAAACATGAAAATCACTTTAAACATGCTAATTTTAGCTCTAACACTGATGATCCACCTACAAATGTGAACTGACGTTCAAAAATAAAACATTTGAAAACGGACCATTTTCCACATTTCTGAAGCATGACGTAATGGGGGGGTGTTATCTCTTTTGTCGAAAATCAGCCGTTTTTGCTCGAACATTAAATGCCTCCAAATGGTATTTAATTAACTTCCCGAGCCCCTGGAAGCATGAAAATCACTTTAAACATGCTAATTTTAGCTCTAACACTGATGATCCACCTACAAATGTGAACTGACGTTCAAAAATAAAACATTTGAAAACGGACCATTTTCCACATTTCTGAAGCATGACGTAATGGGGGGGGTGTTATCTCTTTTGTCGAAAATCAGCCGTTTTTGCTCGAACATTAAATGCCTCCAAATGGTATTTATTTCACTTCCCGAGCCCCTGGAAGCATGAAAATCACTATAAACATGCTAATTTTAGCTCTAACACTGATGATCCACCTACAAATGTGAACTGACGTTCAAAAATAAAACATTTGAAAACGGACCATTTTCCACATTTCTGAAGCATGACGTAATGGGGGGGTGTTATCTCTTTTGTCGAAAATCAGCCGTTTTTGCTCGAACATTAAATGCCTCCAAATGGTATTTAATTAACTTCCCGAGCCCCTGGAAGCATGAAAATCACTTTAAACATGCTAATTTTAGCTCTAACACTGATGATCCACCTACAAATGTGAACTGACGTTCAAAAATAAAACATTTGAAAACGGACCATTTTCCACATTTCTGAAGCATGACGTAATGGGGGGGGTGTTATCTCTTTTGTCGAAAATCAGCCGTTTTTGCTCGAACATTAAATGCCTCCAAATGGTATTTAATTAACTTCCCGAGCCCCTGGAAGCATGAAAATCACTTTAAACATGCTAATTTTAGCTCTAACACTGATGATCCACCTACAAATGTGAACTGACGTTCAAAAATAAAACATTTGAAAACGGACCATTTTCCACATTTCTGAAGCATGACGTAATGGGGGGGTGTTATCTCTTTTGTCGAAAATCAGCCGTTTTTGCTCGAACATTAAATGCCTCCAAATGGTATTTAATTAACTTCCCGAGCCCCTGGAAGCATGAAAATCACTTTAAACATGCTAATTTTAGCTCTAACACTGATGATCCACCTACAAATGTGAACTGACGTTCAAAAATAAAACATTTGAAAACGGACCATTTTCCACATTTCTGAAGCATGACGTAATGGGGGGGTGTTATCTCTTTTGTCGAAAATCAGCCGTTTTTGCTCGAACATTAAATGCCTCCAAATGGTATTTATTTCACTTCCCGGGGTGAAGAAACCCTTTTTGAGAACTCAGAGTGAGTAAATTGGCCATTTTCATGCACTTTTAACCATTCCATAAATCTTGTGTTTTGGGCCCCTGGAAGCATGAAAATCACTTTAAACATGCTAATTTTAGCTCTAACACTGATGATCCACCTACAAATGTGAACTGACGTTCAAAAATAAAACATTTGAAAACGGACCATTTTCCACATTTCTGAAGCATGACGTAATGGGGGGGTGTTATCTCTTTTGTCGAAAATCAGCCGTTTTTGCTCGAACATTAAATGCCTCCAAATGGTATTTAATTAACTTCCCGAGCCCCTGGAAGCATGAAAATCACTTTAAACATGCTAATTTTAGCTCTAACACTGATGATCCACCTACAAATGTGAACTGACGTTCAAAAATAAAACATTTGAAAACGGACCATTTTCCACATTTCTGAAGCATGACGTAATGGGGGGGTGTTATCTCTTTTGTCGAAAATCAGCCGTTTTTGCTCGAACATTAAATGCCTCCAAATGGTATTTATTTCACTTCCCAAGCCCCTGGAAGCATGAAAATCACTTTAAACATGCTAATTTTAGCTCTAACACTGATGATCCACCTACAAATGTGAACTGACGTTCAAAAATAAAACATTTGAAAACGGACCATTTTCCACATTTCTGAAGCATGACGTAATGGGGGGGTGTTATCTCTTTTGTCGAAAATCAGCCGTTTTTGCTCGAACATTAAATGCCTCCAAATGGTATTTAATTAACTTCCCGAGCCCCTGGAAACATGAAAATCACTTTAAACATGCTAATTTTAGCTCTAACACTGATGATCCACCTACAAATGTGAACTGACGTTCAAAAATAAAACATTTGAAAACGGACCATTTTCCACATTTCTGAAGCATGACGTAATGGGGGGGTGTTATCTCTTTTGTCGAAAATCAGCCGTTTTTGCTCGAACATTAAATGCCTCCAAATGGTATTTATTTCACTTCCCGAGCCCCTGGAAGCATGAAAATCACTTTAAACATGCTAATTTTAGCTCTAACACTGATGATCCACCTACAAATGTGAACTGACGTTCAAAAATAAAACATTTGAAAACGGACCATTTTCCACATTTCTGAAGCATGAAGTAATGGGGGGGTGTTATCTCTTTTGTCGAAAATCAGCCGTTTTTGCTCGAACATTAAATGCCTCCAAATGGTATTTAATTAACTTCCCGAGCCCCTGGAAGCATGAAAATCACTTTAAACATGCTAATTTTAGCTCTAACACTGATGATCCACCTACAAATGTGAACTGACGTTCAAAAATAAAACATTTGAAAACGGACCATTTTCCACATTTCTGAAGCATGACGTAATGGGGGGGTGTTATCTCTTTTGTCGAAAATCAGCTGTTTTTGCTCGAACATTAAATGCCTCCAAATGGTATTTATTTCACTTCCCGGGGTGAAGAAACCCTTTTTGAGAACTCAGAGTGAGTAAATTGGCCATTTTCATGCACTTTTAACCATTCCATAAATCTTGTGTTTTGGGCCCCTGGAAGCATGAAAATCACTTTAAACATGCTAATTTTAGCTCTAACACTGATGATCCACCTACAAATGTGAACTGACGTTCAAAAATAAAACATTTGAAAACGGACCATTTTCCACATTTCTGAAGCATGACGTAATGGGGGGGTGTTATCTCTTTTGTCGAAAATCATCCGTTTTTGCTCGAACATTAAATGCCTCCAAATGGTATTTAATTAACTTCCCGCGCCCCTGGAAGCATGAAAATCACTTTAAACATGCTAATTTTAGCTCTAACACTGATGATCCACCTACAAATGTGAACTGACGTTCAAAAATAAAACATTTGAAAACGGACCATTTTCCACATTTCTGAAGCATGACGTAATGGGGGGTGTTATCTCTTTTGTCGAAAATCAGCTGTTTTTGCTCGAACATTAAATGCCTCCAAATGGTATTTAATTAACTTCCCGAGCCCCTGGAAGCATGAAAATCACTTTAAATATGCTAATTTTAGCTCTAACACTGATCATCCACCTACAAATGTGAACTGACGTTCAAAAATAAAACATTTGAAAACGGACCATTTTCCACATTTCTGAAGCATGACGTAATGGGGGGGTGTTATCTCTTTTGTCGAAAATCAGCCGTTTTTGCTCGAACATTAATTGCCTCCAAATGGTATTTATTTCACTTCCCGAGCCCCTTGGAAGCATGAAAATCACTTTAAACATGCTAATTTTAGCTCTAACACTGATGATCCACCTACAAATGTGAACTGACGTTCAAAAATAAAACATTTGAAAACGGACCATTTTCCACATTTCTGAAGCATGACGTAATGGGGGGGTGTTATCTCTTTTGTCGAAAATCAGCCGTTTTTGCTCGAACATTAAATGCCTCCAAATGGTATTTAATTAACTTCCCGAGCCCCTGGAAGCATGAAAATCACTTTAAACATGCTAATTTTAGCTCTAACACTGATGATCCACCTACAAATGTGAACTGACGTTCAAAAATAAAACATTTGAAAACGGACCATTTTCCACATTTCTGAAGCATGACGTAATGGGGGGGTGTTATCTCTTTTGTCGAAAAAATCAGCCGTTTTTGCTCGAACATTAAATGCCTCCAAATGGTATTTATTTCACTTCCCGGGGTGAAGAAACCCTTTTTGAGAACTCAGAGTGAGTAAATTGGCCATTTTCATGCACTTTTAACCAATCCATAAATCTTGTGTTTTGGGCCCCTGGAAGCATGAAAATCACTTTAAACATGCTAATTTTGGCTCTAACACTGATGATCCACCTACAAATGTGAACTGACGTTCAAAAATAAAACATTTGAAAACGGACCATTTTCCACATTTCTGAAGCATGACGTAATGGGGGGGTGTTATCTCTTTTGTCGAAAATCAGCCGTTTTTGCTCGAACATTAAATGCCTCCAAATGGTATTTAATTACCTTCCCGAGCCCCTGGAAGCATGAAAATCACTTTAAACATGCTAATTTTAGCTCTAACACTGATGATCCACCTACAAATGTGAACTGACGTTCAAAAATAAAACATTTGAAAACGGACCATTTTCCACATTTCTGAAGCATGACGTAATGGGGGGGTGTTATCTCTTTTGTCGAAAATCAGCCGTTTTTGCTCGAACATTAAATGCCTCCAAATGGTATTTATTTCACTTCCCAAGCCCCTGGAAGCATGAAAATCACTTTAAACATGCTAATTTTAGCTCTAACACTGATGATCCACCTACAAATGTGAACTGACGTTCAAAAATAAAACATTTGAAAACGGACCATTTTCCACATTTCTGAAGCATGACGTAATGGGGGGGTGTTATCTCTTTTGTCGAAAATCAGCCGTTTTTGCTCGAACATTAAATGCCTCCAAATGGTATTTAATTAACTTCCCGAGCCCCTGGAAACATGAAAATCACTTTAAACATGCTAATTTTAGCTCTAACACTGATGATCCACCTACAAATGTGAACTGACGTTCAAAAATAAAACATTTGAAAACGGACCATTTTCCACATTTCTGAAGCATGACGTAATGGGGGGTGTTATCTCTTTTGTCGAAAATCAGCCGTTTTTGCTCGAACATTAAATGCCTCCAAATGGTATTTATTTCACTTCCCGAGCCCCTGGAAGCATGAAAATCACTTTAAACATGCTAATTTTAGCTCTAACACTGATGATCCACCTACAAATGTGAACTGACGTTCAAAAATAAAACATTTGAAAACGGACCATTTTCCACATTTCTGAAGCATGAAGTAATGGGGGGGTGTTATCTCTTTTGTCGAAAATCAGCCGTTTTTGCTCGAACATTAAATGCCTCCAAATGGTATTTAATTAACTTCCCGAGCCCCTGGAAGCATGAAAATCACTTTAAACATGCTAATTTTAGCTCTAACACTGATGATCCACCTACAAATGTGAACTGACGTTCAAAAATAAAACATTTGAAAACGGACCATTTTCCACATTTCTGAAGCATGACGTAATGGGGGGTGTTATCTCTTTTGTCGAAAATCAGCCGTTTTTGCTCGAACATTAAATGCCTCCAAATGGTATTTATTTCACTTCCCGGGGTGAAGAAACCCTTTTTGAGAACTCAGAGTGAGTAAATTGGCCATTTTCATGCACTTTTAACCATTCCATTAATCTTGTGTTTTGGGCCCCTGGAAGCATGAAAATCACTTTAAACATGCTAATTTTAGCTCCAACACTGATGATCCACCTACAAATGTGAACTGACGTTCAAAAATAAAACATTTGAAAACGGACCATTTTCCACATTTCTGAAGCATGATGTAATGGGGGGGTGTTATCTCTTTTGTCGAAAATCAGCCGTTTTTGCTCGAACATTAAATGCCTCCAAATGGTATTTAATTAACTTCCCGAGCCCCTGGAAGCATGAAAATCACTTTAAACATGCTAATTTTAGCTCTAACACTGATGATCCACCTACAAATGTGAACTGACGTTCAAAAATAAAACATTTGAAAACGGACCATTTTCCACATTTCTGAAGCATGACGTAATGGGGGGGTGTTATCTCTGTTGTCGAAAATCAGCCGTTTTTGCTCGAACATTAAATGCCTCCAAATGGTATTTAATTAACTTCCCGAGCCCCTGGAAGCATGAAAATCACTTTAAACATGCTAATTTTAGCTCTAACACTGATGATCCACCTATAAATGTGAACTGACGTTCAAAAATAAAACATTTGAAAACGGACCATTTTCCACATTTCTGAAGCATGACGTAATGGGGGGGTGTTATCTCTTTTGTCGAAAATCAGCCGTTTTTGCTCGAACATTAAATGCCTCCAAATGGTATTTATTTCACTTCCCGGGGTGAAGAAACCCTTTTTGAGAACTCAGAGTGAGTAAATTGGCCATTTTCATGCACTTTTAACCATTCCATAAATCTTGTGTTTTGGGCCCCTGAAAGCATGAAAATCACTTTAAACATGCTAATTTTAGCTCTAACACTGATGATCCACCTACAAATGTGAACTGACGTTCAAAAATAAAACATTTGAAAACGGACCATTTTCCACATTTCTGAAGCATGACGTAATGGGGGGGTGTTATCTCTTTTGTCGAAAATCAGCCGTTTTTGCTCGAACATTAAATGCCTCCAAATGGTATTTAATTAACTTCCCGAGCCCCTGGAAGCATGAAAATCACTTTAAACATGCTAATTTTAGCTCTAACACTGATGATCCACCTACAAATGTGAACTAACGTTCAAAAATAAAACATTTGAAAACGGACCATTTTCCACATTTCTGAAGCATGACGTAATGGGGGGGTGTTATCTCTTTTGTCGAAAATCAGCCGTTTTTGCTCGAACATTAAATGCCTCCAAATGGTATTTATTTCACTTCCCGGGGTGAAGAAACCCTTTTTGGGAACACAGAGTGAGTAAATTGGCCATTTTCATGCACTTTTAACCATTCCATTAATCTTGTGTTTTGGGCCGCTGGAAGCATGAAAATCACTTTAAACATGCTAATTTTAGCTCTAACACTGATGATCCACCTACAAATGTGAACTGACGTTCAAAAATAAAACATTTGAAAAAGGACCATTTTCCACATTTCTGAAGCATGACGTAATGGGGGGGGGTGTTATCTCTTTTGTCGAAAATCAGCCGTTTTTGCTTGAACATTAAATGCCTCCAAATGGTATTTATTTAACTTCCCGAGCCCCTGGAAGCATGAAAATCACTTTAAACATGCTAATTTTAGCTCTAACACTGATGATCCACCTACAAATGTGAACTGACGTTCAAAAATAAAACATTTGAAAACGGACCATTTTCCACATTTCTGAAGCATGACGTAATGGGGGGGGTGTTATCTCTTTTGTCGAAAATCAGCCGTTTTTGCTCGAACATTAAATGCCTCCAAATGGTATTTAATTAACTTCCCGAGCCCCTGGAAGCATGAAAATCACTTTAAACATGCTAATTTTAGCTCTAACACTGATGATCCACCTACAAATGTGAACTGACGTTCAAAAATAAAACATTTGAAAACGGACCATTTTCCACATTTCTGAAGCATGACGTAATGGGGGGGGTGTTATCTCTTTTGTCGAAAATCAGCCGTTTTTGCTCGAACATTAAATGCCTCCAAATGGTATTTAATTAACTTCCCGAGCCCCTGGAAGCATGAAAATCACTTTAAACATGCTAATTTTAGCTCTAACACTGATGATCCACCTACAAATGTGAACTGACGTTCAAAAATAAAACATTTGAAAACGGACCATTTTCCACATTTCTGAAGCATGACGTAATGGGGGGGTGTTATCTCTTTTGTCGAAAATCAGCCGTTTTTGCTCGAACATTAAATGCCTCCAAATGGTATTTAATTAACTTCCCGAGCCCCTGGAAGCATGAAAATCACTTTAAACATGCTAATTTTAGCTCTAACACTGATGATCCACCTACAAATGTGAACTGACGTTCAAAAATAAAACATTTGAAAACGGACCATTTTCCACATTTCTGAAGCATGACGTAATGGGGGGGTGTTATCTCTTTTGTCGAAAATCAGCCGTTTTTGCTCGAACATTAAATGCCTCCAAATGGTATTTATTTCACTTCCCGGGGTGAAGAAACCCTTTTTGAGAACTCAGAGTGAGTAAATTGGCCATTTTCATGCACTTTTAACCATTCCATAAATCTTGTGTTTTGGGCCCCTGGAAGCATGAAAATCACTTTAAACATGCTAATTTTAGCTCTAACACTGATGATCCACCTACAAATGTGAACTGACGTTCAAAAATAAAACATTTGAAAACGGACCATTTTCCACATTTCTGAAGCATGACGTAATGGGGGGGTGTTATCTCTTTTGTCGAAAATCAGCCGTTTTTGCTCGAACATTAAATGCCTCCAAATGGTATTTAATTAACTTCCCGAGCCCCTGGAAGCATGAAAATCACTTTAAACATGCTAATTTTAGCTCTAACACTGATGATCCACCTACAAATGTGAACTGACGTTCAAAAATAAAACATTTGAAAACGGACCATTTTCCACATTTCTGAAGCATGACGTAATGGGGGGGTGTTATCTCTTTTGTCGAAAATCAGCCATTTTTGCTCGAACATTAAATGCCTCCAAATGGTATTTAATTAACTTCCCGGGGTGAAGAAACCCTTTTTGAGAACTCAGAGTGAGTAAATTGGCCATTTTCATGCACTTTTAACCATTCCATAAATCTTGTGTTTTGGGCCCCTGGAAGCATGAAAATCACTTTAAACATGCTAATTTTAGCTCTAACACTGATGATCCACCTACAAATGTGAACTGACGTTCAAAAATAAAACATTTGAAAACGGACCATTTTCCACATTTCTGAAGCATGACGTAATGGGGGGGTGTTATCTCTTTTGTCGAAAATCAGCCGTTTTTGCTCGAACATTAAATGCCTCCAAATGGTATTTAATTAACTTCCTGAGCCCCTGGAAGCATGAAAATCACTTTAAACATGCTAATTTTAGCTCTAACACTGATGATCCACCTACAAATGTGAACTGACGTTCAAAAATAAAACATTTGAAAACGGACCATTTTCCACATTTCTGAAGCATGACGTAATGGGGGGGTGTTATCTCTTTTGTCGAAAATCAGCCGTTTTTGCTCGAACATTAAATGCCTCCAAATGGTATTTAATTAACTTCCCGAGCCCCTGGAAGCATGAAAATCACTTTAAACATGCTAATTTTAGCTCTAACACTGATGATCCACCTACAAATGTGAACTGACGTTCAAAAATAAAACATTTGAAAACGGACCATTTTCCACATTTCTGAAGCATGATGTAATGGGGGGGTGTTATCTCTTTTGTCGAAAATCAGCCGTTTTTGCTCGAACATTAAATGCCTCCAAATGGTATTTATTTCACTTCCCGAGCCCCTGGAAGCATGAAAATCACTATAAACATGCTAATTTTAGCTCTAACACTGATGATCCACCTACAAATGTGAACTGACGTTCAAAAATAAAACATTTGAAAACGGACCATTTTCCACATTTCTGAAGCATGACGTAATGGGGGGGTGTTATCTCTTTTGTCAAAAATCAGCCGTTTTTGCTCGAACATTAAATGCCTCCAAATGGTATTTATTTCACTTCCCGGGGTGAAGAAACCCTTTTTGAGAACTCAGAGTGAGTAAATTGGCCATTTTCATGCACTTTTAACCATTCCATTAATCTTGTGTTTTGGGCCCCTGGAAGCATGAAAATCACTTTAAACATGCTAATTTTAGCTCTAACACTGATGATCCACCTACAAATGTGAACTGACGTTCAAAAATAAAACATTTGAAAACGGACCATTTTCCACATTTCTGAAGCATGACGTAATGGGGGGGTGTTATCTCTTTTGTCGAAAATCAGCCGTTTTTGCTCGAACATTAAATGCCTCCAAATGGTATTTAATTAACTTCCCGAGCCCCTGGAAGCATGAAAATCACTTTAAACATGCTAATTTTAGCTCTAACACTGATGATCCACCTACAAATGTGAACTGACGTTCAAAAATAAAACATTTGAAAACGGACCATTTTCCACATTTCTGAAGCATGACGTAATGGGGGGGTGTTATCTCTTTTGTCGAAAATCAGCCGTTTTTGCTCGAACATTAAATGCCTCCAAATGGTATTTAATTAACTCCCTGGGGTGAAGAAACCCTTTTTGAGAACTCAGTGTGAGTAAATTGGCCATTTTCATGCACTTTTAACCATTCCATAAATCTTGTGTTTTGGGCCCCTGGAAGCATGAAAATCACTTTAAACATGCTAATTTTAGCTCTAACACTGATGATCCACCTACAAATGTGAACTGACGTTCAAAAATAAAACATTTGAAAACGGACCATTTTCCACATTTCTGAAGCATGACGTAATGGGGGGGTGTTATCTCTTTTGTCGAAAATCAGCCGTTTTTGCTCGAACATTAAATGCCTCCAAATGGTATTTAATTAACTTCCCGAGCCCCTGGAAGCATGAAAATCATTTTAAACATGCTAATTTTAGCTCTAACACTGATGATCCACCTACAAATGTGAACTAACGTTCAAAAATAAAACATTTGAAAACGGACCATTTTCCACATTTCTGAAGCATGACGTAATGGGGGGGTGTTATCTCTTTTGTCGAAAATCAGCCGTTTTTGCTCGAACATTAAATGCCTCCAAATGGTATTTATTTCACTTCCCGGGGTGAAGAAACCCTTTTTGAGAACACAGAGTGAGTAAATTGGCCATTTTCATGCACTTTTAACCATTCCATTAATCTTGTGTTTTGGGCCGCTGGAAGCATGAAAATCACTTTAAACATGCTAATTTTAGCTCTAACACTGATGATCCACCTACAAATGTGAACTGACGTTCAAAAATAAAACATTTGAAAACGGACCATTTTCCACATTTCTGAAGCATGATGTAATGGGGGGGTGTTATCTCTTTTGTCGAAAATCAGCCGTTTTTGCTCGAACATTAAATGCCTCCAAATGGTATTTAATTAACTTCCCGAGCCCCTGGAAGCATGAAAATCACTTTAAACATGCTAATTTTAGCTCTAACACTGATGATCCACCTACAAATGTGAACTGACGTTCAAAAATAAAACATTTGAAAACGGACCATTTTCCACATTTCTGAAGCATGACGTAATGGGGGGGTGTTATCTCTGTTGTCGAAAATCAGCCGTTTTTGCTCGAACATTAAATGCCTCCAAATGGTATTTAATTAACTTCCCGAGCCCCTGGAAGCATGAAAATCACTTTAAACATGCTAATTTTAGCTCTAACACTGATGATCCACCTATAAATGTGAACTGACGTTCAAAAATAAAACATTTGAAAACGGACCATTTTCCACATTTCTGAAGCATGACGTAATGGGGGGGTGTTATCTCTTTTGTCGAAAATCAGCCGTTTTTGCTCGAACATTAAATGCCTCCAAATGGTATTTATTTCACTTCCCGGGGTGAAGAAACCCTTTTTGAGAACTCAGAGTGAGTAAATTGGCCATTTTCATGCACTTTTAACCATTCCATAAATCTTGTGTTTTGGGCCCCTGGAAGCATGAAAATCACTTTAAACATGCTAATTTTAGCTCTAACACTGATGATCCACCTACAAATGTGAACTGACGTTCAAAAATAAAACATTTGAAAACGGACCATTTTCCACATTTCTGAAGCATGACGTAATGGGGGGGTGTTATCTCTTTTGTCGAAAATCAGCCGTTTTTGCTCGAACATTAAATGCCTCCAAATGGTATTTAATTAACTTCCCGAGCCCCTGGAAGCATGAAAATCACTTTAAACATGCTAATTTTAGCTCTAACACTGATGATCCACCTACAAATGTGAACTGACGTTCAAAAAAAAAACATTTGAAAACGGACCATTTTCCACATTTCTGAAGCATGACGTAATGGGGGGGTGTTATCTCTTTTGTCGAAAATCAGCCGTTTTTGCTCGAACATTAAATGCCTCCAAATGGTATTTAATTAACTCCCCGGGGTGAAGAAACCCTTTTTGAGAACTC
This sequence comes from Lissotriton vulgaris, assembly GCF_964263255.1. Lineage (NCBI taxonomy): Eukaryota > Metazoa > Chordata > Amphibia > Caudata > Salamandridae > Lissotriton > Lissotriton vulgaris. Next base: position 132,693 of record NW_028249240.1, read on the forward strand.
AGAGTGAGTAAATTGGCCATTTTCATGCACTTTTAACCATTCCATAAATCTTGTGTTTTGGGCCCCTGGAAGCATGAAAATCACTTTAAACATGCTAATTTTAGCTCTAACACTGATGATCCACCTACAAATGTGAACTGACGTTCAAAAATAAAACATTTGAAAACGGACCATTTTCCACATTTCTGAAGCATGACGTAATGGGGGGGTGTTATCTCTTTTGTCGAAAATCAGCCGTTTTTGCTCGAACATTAAATGCCTCCAAATGGTATTTAATTAACTTCCCGAGCCCCTGGAAGCATGAAAATCACTTTAAACATGCTAATTTTAGCTCTAACACTGATGATCCACCTACAAATGTGAACTAACGTTCAAAAATAAAACATTTGAAAACGGACCATTTTCCACATTTCTGAAGCATGACGTAATGGGGGGGTGTTATCTCTTTTGTCGAAAATCAGCCGTTTTTGCTCGAACATTAAATGCCTCCAAATGGTATTTATTTCACTTCCCGGGGTGAAGAAACCCTTTTTGAGAACACAGAGTGAGTAAATTGGCCATTTTCATGCACTTTTAACCATTCCATTAATCTTGTGTTTTGGGCCGCTGGAAGCATGAAAATCACTTTAAACATGCTAATTTTAGCTCTAACACTGATGATCCACCTACAAATGTGAACTGACGTTCAAAAATAAAACATTTGAAAAAGGACCATTTTCCACATTTCTGAAGCATGACGTAATGGGGGGGGTGTTATCTCTTTTGCCGAAAATCAGCCGTTTTTGCTTGAACATTAAATGCCTCCAAATGGTATTTATTTAACTTCCCGAGCCCCTGGAAGCATGAAAATCACTTTAAACATGCTAATTTTAGCTCTAACACTGATGATCCACCTACAAATGTGAACTGACGTTCAAAAATAAAACATTTGAAAACGGACCATTTTCCACATTTCTGAAGCATGACGTAATGGGGGGGGTGTTATCTCTTTTGTCGAAAATCAGCCGTTTTTGCTCGAACATTAAATGCCTCCAAATGGTATTTAATTAACTTCCCGAGCCCCTGGAAGCATGAAAATCACTTTAAACATGCTAATTTTAGCTCTAACACTGATGATCCACCTACAAATGTGAACTGACGTTCAAAAATAAAACATTTGAAAACGGACCATTTTCCACATTTCTGAAGCATGACGTAATGGGGGGGGTGTTATCTCTTTTGTCGAAAATCAGCCGTTTTTGCTCGAACATTAAATGCCTCCAAATGGTATTTAATTAACTTCCCGAGCCCCTGGAAGCATGAAAATCACTTTAAACATGCTAATTTTAGCTCTAACACTGATGATCCACCTACAAATGTGAACTGACGTTCAAAAATAAAACATTTGAAAACGGACCATTTTCCACATTTCTGAAGCATGACGTAATGGGGGGGTGTTATCTCTTTTGTCGAAAATCAGCCGTTTTTGCTCGAACATTAAATGCCTCCAAATGGTATTTAATTAACTTCCCGAGCCCCTGGAAGCATGAAAATCACTTTAAACATGCTAATTTTAGCTCTAACACTGATGATCCACCTACAAATGTGAACTGACGTTCAAAAATAAAACATTTGAAAACGGACCATTTTCCACATTTCTGAAGCATGACGTAATGGGGGGGTGTTATCTCTTTTGTCGAAAATCAGCCATTTTTGCTCGAACATTAAATGCCTCCAAATGGTATTTAATTAACTTCCCGGGGTGAAGAAACCCTTTTTGAGAACTCAGAGTGAGTAAATTGGCCATTTTCATGCACTTTTAACCATTCCATAAATCTTGTGTTTTGGGCCCCTGGAAGCATGAAAATCACTTTAAACATGCTAATTTTAGCTCTAACACTGATGATCCACCTACAAATGTGAACTGACGTTCAAAAATAAAACATTTGAAAACGGACCATTTTCCACATTTCTGAAGCATGACGTAATGGGGGGGTGTTATCTCTTTTGTCGAAAATCAGCCGTTTTTGCTCGAACATTAAATGCCTCCAAATGGTATTTAATTAACTTCCTGAGCCCCTGGAAGCATGAAAATCACTTTAAACATGCTAATTTTAGCTCTAACACTGATGATCCACCTACAAATGTGAACTGACGTTCAAAAATAAAACATTTGAAAACGGACCATTTTCCACATTTCTGAAGCATGACGTAATGGGGGGGTGTTATCTCTTTTGTCGAAAATCAGCCGTTTTTGCTCGAACATTAAATGCCTCCAAATGGTATTTAATTAACTTCCCGAGCCCCTGGAAGCATGAAAATCACTTTAAACATGCTAATTTTAGCTCTAACACTGATGATCCACCTACAAATGTGAACTGACGTTCAAAAATAAAACATTTGAAAACGGACCATTTTCCACATTTCTGAAGCATGATGTAATGGGGGGGTGTTATCTCTTTTGTCGAAAATCAGCCGTTTTTGCTCGAACATTAAATGCCTCCAAATGGTATTTATTTCACTTCCCGAGCCCCTGGAAGCATGAAAATCACTATAAACATGCTAATTTTAGCTCTAACACTGATGATCCACCTACAAATGTGAACTGACGTTCAAAAATAAAACATTTGAAAACGGACCATTTTCCACATTTCTGAAGCATGACGTAATGGGGGGGTGTTATCTCTTTTGTCAAAAATCAGCCGTTTTTGCTCGAACATTAAATGCCTCCAAATGGTATTTATTTCACTTCCCGGGGTGAAGAAACCCTTTTTGAGAACTCAGAGTGAGTAAATTGGCCATTTTCATGCACTTTTAACCATTCCATTAATCTTGTGTTTTGGGCCCCTGGAAGCATGAAAATCACTTTAAACATGCTAATTTTAGCTCTAACACTGATGATCCACCTACAAATGTGAACTGACGTTCAAAAATAAAACATTTGAAAACGGACCATTTTCCACATTTCTGAAGCATGACGTAATGGGGGGGTGTTATCTCTTTTGTCGAAAATCAGCCGTTTTTGCTCGAACATTAAATGCCTCCAAATGGTATTTAATTAACTTCCCGAGCCCCTGGAAGCATGAAAATCACTTTAAACATGCTAATTTTAGCTCTAACACTGATGATACACCTACAAATGTGAACTGACGTTCAAAAATAAAACATTTGAAAACGGACCATTTTCCACATTTCTGAAGCATGACGTAATGGGGGGGTGTTATCTCTTTTGTCGAAAATCAGCCGTTTTTGCTCGAACATTAAATGCCTCCAAATGGTATTTAATTAACTCCCTGGGGTGAAGAAACCCTTTTTGAGAACTCAGTGTGAGTAAATTGGCCATTTTCATGCACTTTTAACCATTCCATAAATCTTGTGTTTTGGGCCCCTGGAAGCATGAAAATCACTTTAAACATGCTAATTTTAGCTCTAACACTGATGATCCACCTACAAATGTGAACTGACGTTCAAAAATAAAACATTTGAAAACGGACCATTTTCCACATTTCTGAAGCATGACGTAATGGGGGGGTGTTATCTCTTTTGTCGAAAATCAGCCGTTTTTGCTCGAACATTAAATGCCTCCAAATGGTATTTAATTAACTTCCCGAGCCCCTGGAAGCATGAAAATCACTTTAAACATGCTAATTTTAGCTCTAACACTGATGATCCACCTACAAATGTGAACTACCGTTCAAAAATAAAACATTTGAAAACGGACCATTTTCCACATTTCTGAAGCATGACGTAATGGGGGGGTGTTATCTCTTTTGTCGAAAATCAGCCGTTTTTGCTCGAACATTAAATGCCTCCAAATGGTATTTATTTCACTTCCCGGGGTGAAGAAACCCTTTTTGAGAACACAGAGTGAGTAAATTGGCCATTTTCATGCACTTTTAACCATTCCATTAATCTTGTGTTTTGGGCCGCTGGAAGCATGAAAATCACTTTAAACATGCTAATTTTAGCTCTAACACTGATGATCCACCTACAAATGTGAACTGACTTTAAAAATAAAACATTTGAAAACGGACCATTTTCCACATTTCTGAAGCATGACGTAATGGGGGGGGGTGTTATCTCTTTTGTCGAAAATCAGCCGTTTTTGCTCGAACATTAAATGCCTCCAAATGGTATTTATTTAACTTCCCGAGCCCCTGGAAGCATGAAAATCACTTTAAACATGCTAATTTTAGCTCTAACACTGATGATCCACCTACAAATGTGAACTGACGTTCAAAAATAAAACATTTGAAAACGGACCATTTTCCACATTTCTGAAGCATGACGTAATGGGGGGGGGTGTTATCTCTTTTGTCGAAAATCAGCCGTTTTTGCTCGAACATTAAATGCCTCCAAATGGTATTTAATTAACTTCCCGAGCCCCTGGAAGCATGAAAATCACTTTAAACATGCTAATTTTAGCTCTAACACTGATGATCCACCTACAAATGTGAACTGACGTTCAAAAATAAAACATTTGAAAACGGACCATTTTCCACATTTCTGAAGCATGACGTAATGGGGGGGGTGTTATCTCTTTTGTCGAAAATCAGCCGTTTTTGCTCGAACATTAAATGCCTCCAAATGGTATTTAATTAACTTCCCGAGCCCCTGGAAGCATGAAAATCACTTTAAACATGCTAATTTTAGCTCTAACACTGATGATCCACCTACAAATGTGAACTGACGTTCAAAAATAAAACATTTGAAAACGGACCATTTTCCACATTTCTGAAGCATGACGTAATGGGGGGGTGTTATCTCTTTTGTCGAAAATCAGCCGTTTTTGCTCGAACATTAAATGCCTCCAAATGGTATTTAATTAACTTCCCGAGCCCCTGGAAGCATGAAAATCACTTTAAACATGCTAATTTTAGCTCTAACACTGATGATCCACCTACAAATGTGAACTGACGTTCAAAAATAAAACATTTGAAAACGGACCATTTTCCACATTTCTGAAGCATGACGTAATGGGGGGGTGTTATCTCTTTTGTCGAAAATCAGCCGTTTTTGCTCGAACATTAAATGCCTCCAAATGGTATTTAATTAACTCCCTGGGGTGAAGAAACCCTTTTTGAGAACTCAGTGTGAGTAAATTGGCCATTTTCATGCACTTTTAACCATTCCATAAATCTTGTGTTTTGGGCCCCTGGAAGCATGAAAATCACTTTAAACATGCTAATTTTAGCTCTAACACTGATGATCCACCTACAAATGTGAACTGACGTTCAAAAATAAAACATTTGAAAACGGACCATTTTCCACATTTCTGAAGCATGACGTAATGGGGGGGTGTTATCTCTTTTGTCGAAAATCAGCCGTTTTTGCTCGAACATTAAATGCCTCCAAATGGTATTTAATTAACTTCCCGAGCCCCTGGAAGCATGAAAATCACTTTAAACATGCTAATTTTAGCTCTAACACTGATGATCCACCTACAAATGTGAACTACCGTTCAAAAATAAAACATTTGAAAACGGACCATTTTCCACATTTCTGAAGCATGACGTAATGGGGGGGTGTTATCTCTTTTGTCGAAAATCAGCCGTTTTTGCTCGAACATTAAATGCCTCCAAATGGTATTTATTTCACTTCCCGGGGTGAAGAAACCCTTTTTGAGAACACAGAGTGAGTAAATTGGCCATTTTCATGCACTTTTAACCATTCCATTAATCTTGTGTTTTGGGCCGCTGGAAGCATGAAAATCACTTTAAACATGCTAATTTTAGCTCTAACACTGATGATCCACCTACAAATGTGAACTGACTTTAAAAATAAAACATTTGAAAACGGACCATTTTCCACATTTCTGAAGCATGACGTAATGGGGGGGGTGTTATCTCTTTTGTCGAAAATCAGCCGTTTTTGCTCGAACATTAAATGCCTCCAAATGGTATTTATTTAACTTCCCGAGCCCCTGGAAGCATGAAAATCACTTTAAACATGCTAATTTTAGCTCTAACACTGATGATCCACCTACAAAATGGGAACTGACGTTCAAAAATAAAACATTTGAAAACGGACCATTTTCCACATTTCTGAAGCATGACGTAATGGGGGGGGGTGTTATCTCTTTTGTCGAAAATCAGCCGTTTTTGCTCGAACATTAAATGCCTCCAAATGGTATTTAATTAACTTCCCGAGCCCCTGGAAGCATGAAAATCACTTTAAACATGCTAATTTTAGCTCTAACACTGATGATCCACCTACAAATGTGAACTGACGTTCAAAAATAAAACATTTGAAAACGGACCATTTTCCACATTTCTGAAGCATGACGTAATGGGGGGGGTGTTATCTCTTTTGTCGAAAATCAGCCGTTTTTGCTCGAACATTAAATGCCTCCAAATGGTATTTAATTAACTTCCCGAGCCCCTGGAAGCATGAAAATCACTTTAAACATGCTAATTTTAGCTCTAACACTGATGATCCACCTACAAATGTGAACTGACGTTCAAAAATAAAACATTTGAAAACGGACCATTTTCCACATTTCTGAAGCATGACGTAATGGGGGGGTGTTATCTCTTTTGTCGAAAATCAGCCGTTTTTGCTCGAACATTAAATGCCTCCAAATGGTATTTAATTAACTTCCCGAGCCCCTGGAAGCATGAAAATCACTTTAAACATGCTAATTTTAGCTCTAACACTGATGATCCACCTACAAATGTGAACTGACGTTCAAAAATAAAACATTTGAAAACGGACCATTTTCCACATTTCTGAAGCATGACGTAATGGGGGGGTGTTATCTCTTTTGTCGAAAATCAGCCGTTTTTGCTCGAACATTAAATGCCTCCAAATGGTATTTATTTCACTTCCCGGGGTGAAGAAACCCTTTTTGAGAACTCAGAGTGAGTAAATTGGCCATTTTCATGCACTTTTAACCATTCCATAAATCTTGTGTTTTGGGCCCCTGGAAGCATGAAAATCACTTTAAACATGCTAATTTTAGCTCTAACACTGATGATCCACCTACAAATGTGAACTGACGTTCAAAAATAAAACATTTGAAAACGGACCATTTTCCACATTTCTGAAGCATGACGTAATGGGGGGGTGTTATCTCTTTTGTCGAAAATCAGCCGTTTTTGCTCGAACATTAAATGCCTCCAAATGGTATTTAATTAACTTCCCGAGCCCCTGGAAGCATGAAAATCACTTTAAACATGCTAATTTTAGCTCTAACACTGATGATCCACCTACAAATGTGAACTGACGTTCAAAAATAAAACATTTGAAAACGGACCATTTTCCACATTTCTGAAGCATGACGTAATGGGGGGGTGTTATCTCTTTTGTCGAAAATCAGCCGTTTTTGCTCGAACATTAAATGCCTCCAAATGGTATTTATTTCACTTCCCGGGGTGAAGAAACCCTTTTTGAGAACACAGAGTGAGTAAATTGGCCATTTTCATGCACTTTTAACCATTCCATTAATCTTGTGTTTTGGGCCCCTGGAAGCATGAAAATCACTTTAAACATGCTAATTTTAGCTCTAACACTGATGATCCACCTACAAATGTGAACTGACGTTCAAAAATAAAACATTTGAAAACGGACCATTTTCCACATTTCTGAAGCATGACGTAATGGGGGGGTGTTATCTCTTTTGTCGAAAATCAGCCGTTTTTGCTCGAACATTAAATGCCTCCAAATGGTATTTAATTAACTTCCCGAGCCCCTGGAAGCATGAAAATCACTTTAAACATGCTAATTTTAGCTCTAACACTGATGATCCACCTACAAATGTGAACTGACGTTCAAAAATAAAACATTTGAAAACGGACCATTTTCCACATTTCTGAAGCATGATGTAATGGGGGGGTGTTATCTCTTTTGTCGAAAATCAGCCGTTTTTGCTCGAACATTAAATGCCTCCAAATGGTATTTATTTCACTTCCCGAGCCCCTGGAAGCATGAAAATCACTTTAAACATGCTAATTTTAGCTCTAACACTGATGATCCACCTACAAATGTGAACTGACGTTCAAAAATAAAACATTTGAAAACGGACCATTTTCCACATTTCTGAAGCATGACGTAATGGGGGGGTGTTATCTCTTTTGTCGAAAATCAGCCGTTTTTGCTCGAACATTAAATGCCTCCAAATGGTATTTATTTCACTTCCCGGGGTGAAGAAACCCTTTTTGAGAACTCAGAGTGAGTAAATTGGCCATTTTCATGCACTTTTAACCATTCCATTAATCTTGAGTTTTGGGCCCCTGGAAGCATGAAAATCACTTTAAACATGCTAATTTTAGCTCTAACACTGATGATCCACCTACAAATGTGAACTGACGTTCAAAAATAAAACATTTGAAAACGGACCATTTTCCACATTTCTGAAGCATGACGTAATGGGGGGGTGTTATCTCTTTTGTCGAAAATCAGCCGTTTTTGCTCGAACATTAAATGCCTCCAAATGGTATTTAATTAACTTCCCGAGCCCCTGGAAGCATGAAAATCACTTTAAACATGCTAATTTTAGCTCTAACACTGATGATCCACCTACAAATGTGAACTGACGTTCAAAAATAAAACATTTGAAAACGGACCATTTTCCACATTTCTGAAGCATGACGTAATGGGGGGGTGTTATCTCTTTTGTCGAAAATCAGCCGTTTTTGCTCGAACATTAAATGCCTCCAAATGGTATTTAATTAACTTCCCGGGGTGAAGAAACCCTTTTTGAGAACTCAGAGTGAGTAAATTGGCCATTTTCATGCACTTTTAACCATTCCATAAATCTTGTGTTTTGGGCCCCTGGAAGCATGAAAATCACTTTAAACATGCTAATTTTAGCTCTAACACTGATGATCCACCTACAAATGTGAACTGACGTTCAAAAATAAAACATTTGAAAACGGACCATTTTCCACATTTCTGAAGCATGACGTAATGGGGGGGTGTTATCTCTTTTGTCGAAAATCAGCCATTTTTGCTCGAACATTAAATGCCTCCAAATGGTATTTAATTAACTTCCCGAGCCCCTGGAAGCATGAAAATCACTTTAAACATGCTAATTTTAGCTCTAACACTGATGATCCACCTACAAATGTGAACTGACGTTCAAAAATAAAACATTTGAAAACGGACCATTTTCCACATTTCTGAAGCATGACGTAATGGGGGGGTGTTATCTCTTTTGTCGAAAATCAGCCGTTTTTGCTCGAACATTAAATGCCTCCAAATGGTATTTAATTAACTTCCCGAGCCCCTGGAAGCATGAAAATCACTTTAAACATGCTAATTTTAGCTCTAACACTGATGATCCACCTACAAATGTGAACTGACGTTCAAAAATAAAACATTTGAAAACGGACCATTTTCCACATTTCTGAAGCATGACGTAATGGGGGGGTGTTATCTCTTTTGTCGAAAATCAGCCGTTTTTGCTCGAACATTAAATGCCTCCAAATGGTATTTAATTAACTTCCCGAGCCCCTGGAAGCATGAAAATCACTTTAAACATGCTAATTTTAGCTCTAACACTGATGATCCACCTACAAATGTGAACTGACGTTCAAAAATAAAACATTTGAAAACGGACCATTTTCCACATTTCTGAAGCATGACGTAATGGGGGGGTGTTATCTCTTTTGTCGAAAATCAGCCGTTTTTGCTCGAACATTAAATGCCTCCAAATGGTATTTAATTAACTTCCCGGGGTGAAGAAACCCTTTTTGAGAACTCAGAGTGAGTAAATTGGCCATTTTCATGCACTTTTAACCATTCCATAAATCTTGTGTTTTGGGCCCCTGGAAGCATGAAAATCACTTTAAACATGCTAATTTTAGCTCTAACACTGATGATCCACCTACAAATGTGAACTGACGTTCAAAAATAAAACATTTGAAAACGGACCATTTTCCACATTTCTGAAGCATGACGTAATGGGGGGGTGTTATCTCTTTTGTCGAAAATCAGCCGTTTTTGCTCGAACATTAAATGCCTCCAAATGGTATTTAATTAACTTCCCGAGCCCCTGGAAGCATGAAAATCACTTTAAACATGCTAATTTTAGCTCTAACACTGATGATCCACCTACAAATGTGAACTGACGTTCAAAAATAAAACATTTGAAAACGGACCATTTTCCACATTTCTGAAGCATGACGTAATGGGGGGGTGTTATCTCTTTTGTCGAAAATCAGCCGTTTTTGCTCGAACATTAAATGCCTCCAAATGGTATTTAATTAACTTCCCGGGGTGAAGAAACCCTTTTTGAGAACTCAGAGTGAGTAAATTGGCCATTTTCATGCACTTTTAACCATTCCATAAATCTTGTGTTTTGGGCCCCTGGAAGCATGAAAATCACTTTAAACATGCTAATTTTAGCTCTAACACTGATGATCCACCTACAAATGTGAACTGACGTTCAAAAATAAAACATTTGAAAACGGACCATTTTCCACATTTCTGAAGCATGACGTAATGGGGGGGTGTTATTTCTTTTGTCGAAAATCAGCCGTTTTTGCTCGAACATTAAATGCCTCCAAATGGTATTTAATTAACTTCCCGAGCCCCTGGAAGCATGAAAATCACTTTAAACATGCTAATTTTAGCTCTAACACTGATGATCCGCCTACAAATGTGAACTGACGTTCAAAAATAAAACATTTGAAAACGGACCATTTTCCACATTTCTGAAGCATGACGTAAAGGGGGGGTGTTATCTCTTTTGTCGAAAATCAGCCGTTTTTGCTCGAACATTAAATGCCTCCAAATGGTATTTATTTCACTTCCCGAGCCCCTGGAAGTATGAAAATCACTTTAAACATGCTAATTTTAGCTCTAACACTGATGATCCACCTACAAATGTGAACTGACGTTCAAAAATAAAACATTTGAAAACGGACCATTTTCCACATTTCTGAAGCATGAAGTAATGGGGGGGTGTTATCTCTTTTGTCGAAAATCAGCCGTTTTTGCTCGAACATTAAATGCCTCCAAATGGTATTTAATTAACTTCCCGAGCCCCTGGAAGCATGAAAATCACTTTAAACATGCTAATTTTAGCTCTAACACTGATGATCCACCTACAAATGTGAACTGACGTTCAAAAATAAAACATTTGAAAACGGACCATTTTCCACATTTCTGAAGCATGACGTAATGGGGGGGTGTTATCTCTTTTGTCGAAAATCAGCCGTTTTTGCTCGAACATTAAATGCCTCCAAATGGTATTTAATTAACTTCCCGGGGTGAAGAAACCCTTTTTGAGAACTCAGAGTGAGTAAATTGGCCATTTTCATGCACTTTTAACCATTCCATAAATCTTGTGTTTTGGGCCCCTGGAAGCATGAAAATCACTTTAAACATGCTAATTTTAGCTCTAACACTGATGATCCACCTACAAATGTGAACTGACGTTCAAAAATAAAACATTTGAAAACGGACCATTTTCCACATTTCTGAAGCATGACGTAATGGGGGGGTGTTATCTCTTTTGTCGAAAATCAGCCGTTTTTGCTCGAACATTAAATGCCTCCAAATGGTATTTATTTCACTTCCCGAGCCCCTGGAAGCATGAAAATCACTTTAAACATGCTAATTTTAGCTCTAACACTGATGATCCACCTACAAATGTGAACTGACGTTCAAAAATAAAACATTTGAAAACGGACCATTTTCCACATTTCTGAAGCATGACGTAATGGGGGGGTGTTATCTCTTTTGTCGAAAATCAGCCGTTTTTGCTCGAACATTAAATGCCTCCAAATGGTATTTAATTAACTTCCCGAGCCCCTGGAAGCATGAAAATCACTTTAAACATGCTAATTTTAGCTCTAACACTGATGATCCACCTACAAATGTGAACTGACGTTCAAAAATAAAACATTTGAAAACGGACCATTTTCCACATTTCTGAAGCATGACGTAATGGGGGGGTGTTATCTCTTTTGTCGAAAATCAGCCATTTTTGCTCGAACATTAAATGCCTCCAAATGGTATTTAATTAACTTCCCAGGGTGAAGAAACCCTTTTTGAGAACTCAGAGTGAGTAAATTGGCCATTTTCATGCACTTTTAACCATTCCATAAATCTTGTGTTTTGGGCCCCTGGAAGCATGAAAATCACTTTAAACATGCTAATTTTAGCTCTAACACTGATGATCCACCTACAAATGTGAACTGACGTTCAAAAATAAAACATTTGAAAACGGACCATTTTCCACATTTCTGAAGCATGACGTAATGGGGGGGTGTTATCTCTTTTGTCGAAAATCAGCCGTTTTTGCTCGAACATTAAATGCCTCCAAATGGTATTTAATTAACTTCCCGAGCCGCTGGAAGCATGAAAATCACTTTAAACATGCTAATTTTAGCTCTAACACTGATGATCCACCTACAAATGTGAACTGACGTTCAAAAATAAAACATTTGAAAACGGACCATTTTCCACATTTCTGAAGCATGACGTAATGGGGGGGTGTTATCTCTTTTGTCGAAAATCAGCCGTTTTTGCTCGAACATTAAATGCCTCCAAATGGTATTTATTTCACTTCCCGGGGTGAAGAAACCCTTTTTGAGAACACAGAGTGAGTAAATTGGCCATTTTCATGCACTTTTAACCATTCCATTAATCTTGTGTTTTGGGCCCCTGGAAGCATGAAAATCACTTTAAACATGCTAATTTTAGCTCTAACACTGATGATCCACCTACAAATGTGAACTGACGTTCAAAAATAAAACATTTGAAAACGGACCATTTTCCACATTTCTGAAGCATGACGTAATGGGGGGGTGTTATCTCTTTTGTCGAAAATCAGCCGTTTTTGCTCGAACATTAAATGCCTCCAAATGGTATTTAATTAACTTCCCGAGCCCCTGGAAGCATGAAAATCACTTTAAACATGCTAATTTTAGCTCTAACACTGATGATCCACCTACAAATGTGAACTGACGTTCAAAAATAAAACATTTGAAAACGGACCATTTTCCACATTTCTGAAGCATGATGTAATGGGGGGGTGTTATCTCTTTTGTCGAAAATCAGCCGTTTTTGCTCGAACATTAAATGCCTCCAAATGGTATTTATTTCACTTCCCGAGCCCCTGGAAGCATGAAAATCACTTTAAACATGCTAATTTTAGCTCTAACACTGATGATCCACCTACAAATGTGAACTGACGTTCAAAAATAAAACATTTGAAAACGGACCATTTTCCACATTTCTGAAGCATGACGTAATGGGGGGGTGTTATCTCTTTTGTCGAAAATCAGCCATTTTTGCTCGAACATTAAATGCCTCCAAATGGTATTTAATTAACTTCCCGGGGTGAAGAAACCCTTTTTGAGAACTCAGAGTGAGTAAATTGGCCATTTTCATGCACTTTTAACCATTCCATTAATCTTGTGTTTTGGGCCCCTGGAAGCATGAAAATCACTTTAAACATG
>NW_028249241.1:0-63334 GCF_964263255.1 Lissotriton vulgaris
GGCCTAAAATATATATATATATATATATATATATATATATACACATACACACACATATATATATATACACACACATATATATATATATATATATATATATATATATATATATATATATATATATATATATATATATATATATATATATATATATATATATATATATATACGGTTCTTCCTGAATTGTTCCCGTTGTCAAGTGGTGCATGTGCCGGCAGAGCCCCAACCCCTGTAGAATTTTATCAAAAGTTCCAAAGTCCCAAAAAGGATTCAATGCACACTCAGAAAGAGGGTAGAAAACACCAAATTCTAATCTTGGTTACCGCTATGCGTTTCGAGACCCGGCGGTCTCTTGATCACACGATACTGTTCGTATACCGCGTTGTGCATAAATAAAGTTTTCAACAAACTAAGTGTGTAATGTGTAAACATATAAGAGGTACTGCAAGTCAATATACTACAGCTGAAAGCATAATTGCCATCTTGGAATGGAGTTTTACATAGCATGCATGTTGTTACACACATTTTTAAACGTTCCACATTTACATTCTACATTACACTCGTAAGATGTATGTATGTATACAGATGTGTGTTTATCTACTGGCTCCTACAAGGTGAGATGAAGCAAGGGGGGGAGAGGAAACTTATATCACCGTTGTGGGTTTGTCCAAGGAATGTGCGGTTCCCATCTGGGCGCTTAAGGTATCAAGATCCCAGTTTACACATAAATGCTTGTGTAGGCACAATGTGTCCCCCAGCACTTTACTATACTCATATCGGGCATGGGATGTGCATCTAATACTGCCCTAAAAAAATATACTAGTGCTTATGCTCCTGTTTGTCAGTGACTAAGGATTGCCAGACAGTGAAATGGGTCAAACAGTCATAACATGCTTTGTATAACTGTACACCTGGTGATTGGACAAGTGCCCTATTACCCATATATACTAGATCTGTATTTGTTCTTAGACTAGTGCCGAAATTTCCTATGCTCTAGGTCTAGTGCCCTTATTGATTAATGGCTGCCACCAGCTATAGACCATTCTCTACCTTAACCGACCGGTTATGGTCTGCATCCTCATCATAGGATATGAACAACCCCTATTTACCCATGTGCAGAAATATGAAATAATAATAAGTGGTTTATAACAAAAATACCAATACTGGTGACAACAAACCGGCAGTTCAAAAAAAGTGCTCATTAACTTTTCCTTATCTTGCACCCTTTGGAGGTCTAGTCTTATGAAGAAAAAGGGTAGGGAACCGTGCATCTTATTAAAAGTGAGCTGTGAAAAAGGTCCCTTCCTTTTCCTCCTGCAAAACATAAACAGAAATCTTGCATGAAATATTAAATGATCATATCATTATTAATTCATGATATAAAGCTGAGTTATTTGTCCTGTAATATAACAGACTTATTGTACACATGTACGATTACATTATCTTTTTTTCCTTATTTTTTGCTTTATTTGTCCTTTTCCACATGTTAATATGTACATATACACAACATTTTAAATTTTGTTTAATTTATTATCTAATTTTTGCAATAATTATTGATGGGTCTAAATAAATCTATTGTGTGAAAAAGTAGTATTTCACGGTATATATCAATGGACCGCTGTAGATATTGGTTTAAGGGTATCACACAGTATAGTCACTTATTTTTATAAACACATGTCTGTCAAGGTCCATAGTTTGGAATCATGATATTGAGTGATTTTCAACTCAGCGAGAATTCTATTTATGACATATGGTGTTGACTTTTAGTAATGTGATTTAGTTATGTACAAGATGCATGTCCAATGAATTTGGCGATTGCAAGGTAATTCTGGAGTAATTTGATGCAAATCTTGTTACAATATTATGCATTTAAGCAGATAGAAAAAGTAAATAACAATGACTTGTAATATAAATAAATTATATTTTTGTATTATCTTTGTAACATTTTAGAGTTTTGTACATGGATTGTAAAGTTTCTTGTAACATAGTGTATTACACTTATGGACTACTAAATCAAAACTAATGCATAGGTTGATACAATTGCATTTATGCAGTGATAATTACCTTGTCATCGATTCTCATAGGATTAGTCACTCACAAAATAATATTGTCTTAATAACAGCAAAGTGAACTTGTCAAGCACATTATAAGTAAAACTTTGATAACAATTCTGACGATTCAACAGCTAAAACCAAAGAAAAATAAATGTATTTTTTTTATGTTCATGGTGGATCTTGTGACTCACTAAAGAGGTGGAACACACTAGCAAAAAAAGTATTTAAGATCTGAGCTGATACGGTGTAAGGTGTGTGAACAAGAGTACGTGGTTGCTCGAAACGCGTTGCCCGTGAGAGGTAAAATATAATCTTACCTTGCCTGAAGCCGTGGGGTCTGTCTCTTCATTTCACCCCAGTGGTGGAGGGAGTGAAGATTGCAGTTACATATTTCACGGATGTTTGTTGCCTCCGATGACAGTACCCCTACTCGACAAGTGGCCTTGCTTCTGCAACTATAACCCACGTGTGAATACCGAAGAGGAGTATCCATGCAAGGCCCCTGTAGCTGCTATTGTTCCACAGAAGCCCTTGAGTAAAACGCAAACGGCGGGTCGAAGGATCAACCGTTAGCGCGGATTTCAAACGGCGAACGGCGTCATTTCAGCAAAGCACAGGTGAGAAGGCAGCGGCGTAACAGGCAAGAGGACCGCATTGGCTTTCAGCCAACGGAATAGGTTAAAATCCTTTCATCACACCAATTAAAATGTCAGCGAGTCTGGAGAGGGAGCGCGAGGCAGCTGCAGAAGCGCTGTTCGGTAATGTGAAACAGATTGATAACAGCACCAACGCGCAGATGAGTGATTCAAGCAACAAACACCGGGACGCTAAGCAGCTGTTTAAAATCCTAGAGAAAAAAAACAGGTCTGAGATTACCAAGTGGAGAGAGCACAAATCACTCACCATGTACGAAGAAGTCGATCGTGTGCCCCGTGGCTTGAGAATAATGCTAGCTCCAAGCTTTGAAGATCCCAATCCGGCAATGTTAAGGGAGTGGGGAGAAAGCAACTTAGTGGCCTCAATGAACTTAGTCAAAATTTTAACAAAATACGCAGTGCTGGATCAACAAACATTACTGGAAGAAATTAAAAAAATCAATGAAGAACTTGACAGTATAACAGACACAGAGGCCAAAGTGTTAATTGAAAAGACACGTAAGGAAATCAGCGAGCGGCTTCGCAAACATGAGGAGAAAATCAAGACACGGAAAGTGCGCAAGTTTGCGAGAAGCCTCAAAGATTATGAGACAGGGCAGATATACACTTTTGCACGCAAATTCGATCAAGCGAAAAAATTAAGATCAACCCACAGTAATGCAAATAAAGGGCAATAGCTGGATCATTGGTGCCATCCGGTAACAATATTGAATCTGACGCTGATGCAATCTCACTCACAAGTGTGTCAAGTGCCTCTGGATCTGAGCCCTGCACTTCTGATGGAAATTCAGCCTGTAAAATATTTGATTTGGGCGACGAAATTGATTTTTTAGTGGAAGAGTGGCTACAAACTCTCTGCCCGAGGACACGGAACAACAGCGGCAGAAGAGGCGGAATGCCAAAACTAGGGCGAGGAGAAAACACCACAAAGTCACAGCAACAGCCAGAACAGAAAAGGAAAGTGTGGTACAACAAAAAAAAGGCAATGAATGATTGCTGAAAAAACAAAACAGGTGTGTGGAGGGTCGGGGGGGAAATGTTTAATGACCTTTCTGCTCACTCCCCTTCATCAAGATACACAATACAGAAAAGAGCAGACCAGGTCTGGAAGCGGTGTGTAACTGCAACAGCGACCGTGAGGCACAGGTGGTGAGTGCGTGAGACAAAGGGTTGCCAAAAAAAATACATAAAGACTGTTGGTCACAGAAGGCTAGAGCAATTCCTATCAGACCACCCATGTGGTGGAGTTTACGTCATATGGGAATTGCTAATTTTACCATCCCAAGTTCGACCATATAGTGTCGATGCAGGAATAGTAGTGAAGAACATAGTCTTGATGTACATCCTAGAGTGATGTGGATGAAAACAGTGCAGTGCTCAAATCATAATGATAGATAAAATCAACTACCAGGACTCCAAAGAACGTTTAGATAGAAGTCCAAGTTTCAAAGATTAAAAACACGCCAAGTAGTTGGACTACTCTGTGGCACTGTGCAGTACGGTCGACATGTTTCAGCCTTAAAGGCATTTAGCCCGGCTTTCTTCAGGACCGATATTGAACGAGCGGAAGTGGACCTCCACTTCCGCTCGTCTCAATATCGGGGGCACCGACGGACAGAGCGGGGCCTCATACTCCCGAGCGGTTGCCGGGTGAGGTGAGGTCATCACCCACACAAAGCTGGGAAGAAGACATTTTTCTTTCCCTCCAGTGGACGTTTAAGTATTCAAGTTCCTGGTATATATGTAACTTTGTATTAGTACATTCTTGTTATTCTTCACTTAAACACATCGTATGTAGTTGCAGTAGCCATTATCAAAGAATTTTTTTGTCAAAGGTCCTGAAGAAAGCCGGGCTAAATGCCCTTAAGGCTGAAACATGTCGACCGTACTGCACAGCGCCACAGAGTAGTCCAACTACTTGGCGTGTTTTTAATCTTTGACACTTGGACTTCTATCTAAACGTTCTTTGGAGTCCTGGTAGTTGATTTTATCTATCATTATGATTTGAGCACTGCACTGTTTTCATCCACATCACTCTAGGATGTACATCAAGACTATGTTCTTGACTACTATTCCCGCATCGACAATATATGGTCGAACTTGGGATGGTAAGATTAGCAATTCCCATATGACGTAAACTCCACCACATGGGTGGTCTGATGGGAATTGCTCTAGCCTTCTGTGACCAACAGTCTTTATATATATTTTTTTGGCAACCCTTTGTCTTACGCACTCACCACCTGTGCCTCACGTTCGCTGTTGCAGTTACACACCGCTTCCAGACCTGGTCTGCTCTTTTGTGTATTAATGAATGATTGCACCATCACCAACCTATCAGATGTAGAATTATCCACGGCGGAGGAACAACTTTTGGCTTTAGGGTTGAACTTCTGCCCTGAGAGTACTTTTAATTACACGAGCACAAGAGCCGATGTTTTCTGTTTTAATAGAAAACTAAAGCTGAAAAAGTTCTTTGTCATAAAACCCACTACCACTATGGGCCAACGAAATAATTATGCGGGAGCAGCACACAGTCGCACATCTCCATAAGTGGCGGCAGGAGATGCCAAACTGTTACTCTCATTATGTGATCTCAGTACAAGACCCAGCCAAAAAAGGACAACAGCAATATCTGAGATGCCTAACAGACAGCAGGAATTACTCGGTATTGACATTTCACAAAGAGGAGCTGCGGAAAGCCCTTTTAAACCTACCAGCACGTTTACACCGGTCATGCCCAAAGATGCTGTGGATATTTTTCACGAATGCGTGGTAGAGGATTTAAAACAATTAAATCGGAAAGTGAAGTGCCAAAGGAGGGTCCAGTCTTACAACCAGAAGCAATACACAAATTTGAAGGAAAAATTGAGTAAAAGTCAAGAAGTGGTCATAAACAAATCAGACAAAGGCGGGAACATAGTTCTGTGGCAGAAAAAGGACTACATCATTGATGCTATGCAGCAGTTGAATTACACCAGCTGCTACGTGAGAACTAATGGTCTGGTATACAAGAAAGCAAGGGAGCGGTTGAAAAAATTGTTATTCTCCTACAAGAGACAACATTTAATATCATCCACTGAGTTTGACTTTCTGAATGTGGAAAATCCTGTTTTGACCATTCTGTACTTAATATCTAAAGTACACAAGATGAAAACACCCACCCCTGGCAGACCGATTATATCAGCTACCAACAGCATCAGTGAAAACATTTCCCGCTATATTGATTTTTATTTACAGGACCTTGTGAAGGGGCTGCCTATCTACATAAAGGACACCGGAGATTTTTTAAATAAATTACATCAAATCAAGTGGCAGGAAGATTGGTGCATTATGACTTTAGATATAGAGTCGTTATATACCTGCATCGATCATTCAAAAGGAATTGAAGCCATTAAATATTACCTTGGACACAGATCCTGTGAGTACTATGCCCACAACAAAATGTTATGTGAGTTGGTGGAGTGGTGTCTCCACAACAGTTTTTCATGTTTGGTAAAGAAATCTGGAAACAAGTGAGGGGTGTGGCGATGGGATCCTACTTCTACCCCAGCTACGCGTGTTTACACGTAGGCTGGTCGGAGGAGAGGGATCTCATCGACACACCTGGTTTTAAACATGTAAAATACTGGATGCGCTTTATCGACGACGTGTTCTGTGTTTGGGAGGGTGATGAATCCAGTGCTCATGAGTTCGTTGATCCATTAAACCAGAATCAATGTAATTTGTTTTTTACCTCCAAAATTAACAAGGACACATCAGAATTTTTGGATGTACAAATCAATGTCGAAAATTGTAACATTGTCACTTCACTGTACCGCAAACCCACTGCAGGCAATAGTATTTTACATGCCAGCAGTGGGCATCCTAAACATGTTATTGATAGTATCCCGTTTTGGGGAGCTACTTTGGCTGAAAAGAATATGTAGTACCTCCGAGAAATTCGAGCTGGGAGCTACTCAGTTGATGTCACGTTTAAGAACTAGAGGATATAGTGAGGCCACTTTACAGAGGGCACTGTCTAAAAGTCGTGAAAGATCTAGGGAATCTTTATTAACACCAAAGCTGACAGAGGGTACAGATGACAACGAAGCACTATGTTTAATTCTGTCCTTCAACAAACAGCAGAGAAAAATGAAATCCATAATTAGACAACACTGGCCAATTCTTATGACTGATGGTATACTTAATGAGAGAATATCTGATACCCCTGTGATTACTTATAGGAGAGCCAACAGTATGCACAACAGGATAGTTAAAACTAGCCCTGAGCTGGGTAGTGGCAGTACCTGGCTCAAAGTAAAAGACGGATTTTACAAATGCTCGACGTGTCGAGCATGCAAATTCGGCACTAACACTACTCACTATGATACCCCTTTCTCTAATGTTAGCACTGCTATCAAGGGTAATTACAACTGTCGAAGAGTTTTTGCCATATATGTTCTGACGTGTACCTGTGGCTTGCGGTATGTGGGCAGCACAAAGCTACAGGTGGACGTTGGGAAACTGCAGCATCTGAGGGCCATAGTAAACAACGACAGTACTTACCCTGTAGCACGCCATTTTAGATCCACCCATAGCAATGACCTGGCATGCCTTACGTATTTTGGGATTGACGCAGTGGCCCCACTTTGAAAGGGAGGAGATAGAGAAAAAATACTCAGGAGAAGAGAAACTCAGTATATAGTCGAACTAGATAGTAAATATCCTAATGGGCTTAACACAACTGAAGACTTGCATAATTTCCTATAAACCAGACAGGGCAATGCTTAATATCATCTTAACCCGCCTTTTCAGTTTCTGCTAAAAACATAATGAAATAAATACCTAGGTCCTGAACACTAAACGTTTCAGTAGGTTAAACACAATAGCTGCAAAGTGATCCAGTGTTAAATCTAGCATGAAATATTAAATGATCATATCATTATTAATTCATGATATAAAGCTGAGTTATTTGTCCCGTAATATAACAGACTTATTGTATACATGTACGATTACATTATCTTTTTTTTCTTCTTTTTTGCTTTATTTTTCTTTTCCACATGTTAATATGTGTATATACACAACATTTTTAATTTTGTTTCATTTATTATCTAATTTTTGCAACAATTATTGATGGGACTAAATAAATCTATTGTGTGAAACAGTAGTATTTCACGGTATATATCAATGGACCGCTGTAGATATTGGTTTAAGGGTATAACACAGTATAGTCACCTATTTTTATAAACACATGTCTGTCCATAATTTGGTATCATGATATTGAGTAATTTTCATCTCAGAGAGAATTCTATTTATGACATATGGTGTTGACTTTTAGTACTGTGATTTAGTTATGTACAAGATGCATGTCCAATGAATTTGGCGATTGCAAGGTAATTCTGAAGTAATTGATGCAAATCTTCTTACAATATTATGCATTTAAGCAGATAGAAAAAGTAAATAACAATGACTTGTAATATAAACAAATTATATTTTTGTATTATCTTTGTAACATTTAGAGTTTTGTACAGGGATTGTAAAATTTCTTGTAACTTTCGGGCACATGCATCAATCTCGGCATTTGCGATTCCTTAATTGCGATTTTTAAGGAATCACAATTAAGGAATCGCAAATGCCTATGCATTAAGAAATCGCTAAATAAATTGCGATTTCTTAAAATTCCTTAATTGCGATTAGCATTTTGCGAATCGCAATTAAGGAATCCCTTCCCATTCATTCCTATGGGCCTAGAGGCCCATAGGAATGAATGGGAAGACAATCTCAATTTGCGATTCGCAATTAGCTAATCGCAAATTGAGATTGCGATTTCAAGGGTGCAGGGGTGTCCAAAGGACACCCTGTTGCACCCCTGAAATCAAACAATGCACATATGTTGTGTACACACATGCCCTAAGGGCATGTGTGTGCACAACATGAAAGTTAAAAAAATGCACAAAATTGCATATTTCTAACATTTCGCAAAATTACCATGAGGTCCAACCTCATGGTAAGTTTTTTCTCTCTAATTGCGAAATCGCAATTTTTTTCAGTTTCATGCATTGCTTTTAAGGAATCGCAAAATTGCGATTCCTTAAAAGCAATCGCACTTTACAAAATCGCAAAAATAGCGATTTCTTCACTTTTAGGATAATGCATCCCAAATAGTGATTTAGGAATCGCAAACGGCCGAATTTTGCGATTCGCACCGTTTGCGATTCCTAAATCCCTTGATGCATGTGCCTGATAGTGTATTACACTTATGGACTACTAAATCAAAACTAATGCATAGGTTGATACAAGTACATTTATGCAGTGATAATTACCGTGTCATCGATTCTCATAAGATTAGTCACTTACAAAATAATATTGTCTTAATAACAGCAAAGTGAACTTGTCAAGCACATTATAAGTAAAAATTTGATAACAAATGTGACGATTCAACGGCTAAAACCAAAGAAAAAGAAATGCATTTTTTCTATGTTCATGGTGGATCATGTGACTCACTAAAGAGGTGGAACACACTAGCAAAAAAAGTATTTAAGATCTGAGCTGATACGGTGTAAGGTGTGTGAACAAGAGCACGTGGTTGCTTGAAACTTGTCGCCCGTGAGAGGTAAAATAAAATCTTACCTTGCCTGAAGCCATGGGGTCTGTCTCTTCATTTTGCCGCAGTGGTGGAGGGAGTGAAGATTGCAGGTATATATATATATATTCACTGAAAAAACCATAGGTTTCACACCAGTTAAAGTTAGCTGAACATTTTACTCACACAAAACCATTGAAATTTCCACGTTATAGTTAGTTGGACTCACTATAACCCGCGCGCCCGCAATCCACTGCTGATGATGTCACATATTACATCATTCATGACATGGTCAGTGACATCACTGATTACATCACTGATGACATTTCAAATGACATCACTGATGACATCACTGATGACATTTCAAATGACATCACTGATGACATCATACAGTGTCTGTGTGTTTCTGTAAAGTTTAAATATGTTTTACATATTGAAAAATGAGTGGATGTATAAGTGTCTGGATTAAGGATTTAGAAGGTGCGCGACTGACTGTATGAGTGAGTGATTAAATGTGTCTTACTGAATGCATGGGTTAGTGACTAAACTGTCTGAATGTGTGCATCATTATGTATGTTGTTGTGTAAGCTGCTGCATGTGTTGATCAGTAGCTCTATGAGTGGCTATATGGGTTATTTATTGGTTGCCTAAGTATTTGTATGTGAGGCTGAGTGCGTGTGTGAGTGCCTGGGAGGTGTGTGACTCTGTGCATAGATGTGTGAGCAGTTGATTCACTTGGTGTATGGGTTAAAGAGTGCATGTGGAAACAGCTGTATGGGCGGTTGACTATGTGCATGGGTTTGTTGGTGAGTAAATGGATATCTCAGTGCTACATGTCCAAATAAGTACATATGTAAAACATAGTGCTTGGGAGAGTTGGCATATGTAAATGACTATACACGGGAGCCTGTGATTGCGTAGGTGGCTGTATGGATCATTGTGTACTTGTATCAGTGATTGTATAAGAGAGTAAGTATGTGTTAGTATATGTTTGAATAAGTAAGGTTTAGTGTGTATAACTGTGTAGATGAGGAAATGGGAGTGTGATTGATTCTTTGCATGACTGACTAGGTGTGTGAGTAACTACGTGGATGAGTGTCAATGTGTGAGTGTATGTATAGGCGTATGGGTGGATATGATACTGTTCTATTGATGAGTGACTGTATGTATGATTGATTGTATGGGTGAATGAGTGGATGTGTGTGTAGACCTCGAAATCAGTGAGTTCATATGTAGTTACTGGTATTGGTGTGTAAATAATTTCAGGAATGGTAGTTTGTATTTATCACTGGGTGTATCAAAGGTTAGATAAGAGTGTGAGGAGGTGCATCGTATTATCACATGGATGATGTCATCAGTGATGTCATCAGTGATGTAATTTGAGATGTCATCAGTGATGTCATCAGTGATGTCATTTGAGATGTCATCAGGGATGTCACTGACCATGTCATGAATGATGTAATATGTGACATCATCAGCAGTGGATTGCGGGCGCGCGAGTTATAGTGAGTCCAACTAACTATAACGTGGGAATTTTAATGGTTTTGTTAGAGTAAAATGTTCAGCTAACTATAACTGGTGTGAAACCTATGGTTTTTTCAGTGAATTTCAAAGGTTTTTTAAATGCTAATTCCTAACTATAACAATTGTGAAACCTATGTTTTTTTTCTGTGAATTTCTATGGTTTTTTAAAAGCTAATTGCTAACTATAACATGTGTGACACCTATGGTTTTTTTCTGTGAATTTCTATGGTTTTTTAAAAGCTAATTCCTAACTATAACATGTGTGAAACTTATGGTTTTTTCAGTGAATTTGCAACTTTTTTAAAATTCTAATTTGTAACTTTAACAAGTTTGAAAACTACAATTTTTAAGTGAAATATTGTTTTTTAATGATTGGTAATTATTATATCTATTACTTTTTTTTTCTAATTATTTTCTAATTCTATATTTGTTCCAAACTATTTTTTACATGTTTTTCATATATATGTTTTTTTTATTATTTGTGCACCGGTGCGCCGGTACGCGCAGCAAGAGCTCCCTATCGCGATCGAAAAAAAAGTAATCATTTTTGTATTAAAAGTAAATAATAATATATAAAAGTACTATTTATAATATTTAAGAACTGTATTTGAACTTTAAACGCATTCCCGAAAAACGAGCAAAACGTCACTGGTACGCGCTGCGTAAGCACCCCCAGAAGCGCTCCAGGAAGCGCCATTGTACGTGCCGCGTAAGCGCCCCGGAAGCGCTCCGGGGCGCGTAGCGATCGAAAAAAGAAAATAATTTTTGTATTAAAAGTAAATAATAATATATAAAAGTACTATTTATAATATTTAAGAACCGTATTTGATCTTTAAAGGCATTCTCGAAAAATGAGCAACACGTCACTGCTACGCGCTGCGTAAGCGCCCCCGGAAGTGCTCCGGGAAGCGCCCACGTATGTGCCGCTAAAGCGCCCTGGAAGCACTCCGGAGCGCGTAGCGTAGGCACGTCAAGCCATGTGACCTTAAAATAACACTTTTCATTGGTTCAGAACATTTTTTTTCCAAATATTGAGAACCCCACCCATTTCTCTCACTTTTGCTTTGTACTTGGAGAGAGCAAGAGGTGTTCTGTGCATTATCTGCTTCTGAAAGTTTTCGGATCTACAGCAATGGCTGAAAGAGAGTCAACCAGCAGTGA
Organism: Lissotriton vulgaris; assembly: GCF_964263255.1. Classification (NCBI taxonomy): domain Eukaryota; kingdom Metazoa; phylum Chordata; class Amphibia; order Caudata; family Salamandridae; genus Lissotriton; species Lissotriton vulgaris. The sequence continues at coordinate 11,958 of NW_028249241.1, forward strand.
TTCTAATGCTTTTTTGCCTGAGGACCCTCCTCACCACAAAACAAAGGACCACTTCATTTGGAAATTTTTTGACATCCCTGAAGGAAAAAAAAAGGTTAATGCTGCTAAGGTAACCTGCAAGATATGTGGCACTACTTTATCCAGAGGAAATCCTAATAGGAAATATAGATTTGGAAATGCCACCTTAGTTAGGCATGTCCAGAGAATACACCCAAATAACTTTACCAGGGAGACTGTAAGAGACCTGGCAGAGAATGCATGAAGAGATGGCGGCAGCCCCTCCACTGGTGGAGCAACAGCTTTGGGAACACCACGTGGAAGAATGATCCCCAATGTGCAGCCGGTCTTTGCAGGCATAAAATTTCTATGCGTGGACTGTGATGAACTGCTCTGCTATGGGGAGCAGAGCGTTGAACTCATTGCTATGAAGAGACAGGAACACCGCTGCCCTCCCCGTCCCTAATTTTTCATCTTTTTTTTGCTCATGTTGAGCAGTTTTGGAATCCCTGTTTTTTTTTTCCCCCGGAAAAAAATACAAAAAAATATAAAATCATTATAAAAAAGTAAATAAATAAAAAAAAATGAAGAAAAAAAATTGTTCTTTTCAGAACTACCTCCAATTCTCAAAAAAGAGCTGTATTTTTTACATATTTTACAATTCTGTTTTCCTAGTGAGGCGCTCAGGGTGCGCGTACCGGAGCGCGCACCAGGGAACGAACCCAGCGCTTACCCCTCGAAAATTTCCCACAAAAAAAAATGCTTTTTTGCCCTTCAGGGTCCTTCTGGGCCCCCCTCAGAAAACCTAGGGGGTCAGGGGGTGTCTACTCTACCCCCTTTTAATTATATCCCCCTCTCTTTTTTCACCTCGTGTGTCTCGATTCTACCGAGACACAAGATGGCGGACTCTCCGGACTGTTTAGAATGTTGACAGACACCCGATAGCCAATCAGCTTTCCACTCGCGCACTCCCGTAGCGCGCCAGGTGCACTCCCCGGTATGCTTACCTGTAAGCGCTCGAAGAGCGCATATAGATATATATGTTTTTTTGAAGTTAATTTACAAAAATACCACTGGAGCAATTTTCAGCAAATATAGCAAAGGCACATCTGAGTACCAGTCCCTACAATTTTGCCAAGTTTGGCGTAATTCCATTCAGCGGTTCGGGCTGTAGACTTGTCAGACCGTCCTATGGAAATTACCATGGGGAAAACACGTTTTGGGACCCCCCTTTTTTCTCAGCCCCCACTTCACGAATCCCCCGAAACTTCCAGGGAAGGAGCGGAGCGGAGCTGGCCAAAATTTTGGAAAATTACACGCAAATTCCTTAACCGGCGCCAGAGTTATTCCCAATAGATTGTTGCAGATTTCCTACGGTAGCCAATCCGAACTATAACTACCTACTGGCGACCGCCAGTAGGTTATATATAACTGGAATTTGATCAACAATGATCCCACTATTGGTCATTTGATGCCTTTGAAGACCAGTTTTTCATGTAACAGGGTGTTCTCACTGAGAGAATCATTAGTCAAATCCAGCCCAGAAGTGGTCACTGTGACCCCTTGGTTTAAAGCTATTAAGGGCTTCAAAAAGTGCTCATCCTGTAAAGCCTGCCACATGGTGTCAATAAAACTCAATATATGACTCCTTTTTCTGATATCCCCGGCTAATTACCAAACAGCTCACGTGTAAGTCAGAGTATACGGTTTATGTGCTGGAGTGTCCCTGTGCCCTGCAATATGTGGGTAGTTCCAAGTTGCAGGTGCACAAAAGGATTCTCTAGCACATAAGGGCAATTAATACCGAGGATGCCTCTTATCCGGTGGCACGCCATTTTAAAGAACTTCAGGGCAAACAGAGTCATCTTCTGAGATACTTTGCCATTGATGCAATTCCACCCTTAAGTAGGGGTGGTAATAGGGAAGCAATGTTACGGGCCCTGGAAACCAGATATATTCTGGATCTGGATACCAGGTCCCCTATGGGCCTCAATACAAGTGTTGATTTCTATACACATTTATAACTTGCCCTGTGTTTCCGTTCCCTCGGTTCACATGATAACATTTAGCCCTTATTCCTGGTTGTACCCTGACGAATGTGATCTGTCCCCGTAATCTAAGAACTCCAGTGCTAGGAAGGGTTAAGACTGGGACACTTGTCATAACTTGAGTTTTTTCAACTGTAAATTACATGCTTGCTCGGTGTGACGGTTATCCCATGGTGGTCTAGAATATATGGAATCATGAAAATATACCTCGAATCTATTTGTAAATAGGGGGTTTTTAACATCACTTTTTTTCATATTTACAGCTTTTTTTCTGTAACACATTTTTCTACTTGTATAGCATATAATTGGGGTTTTTTTTGGTTTGGGGGATGTTTTACCCCAATGTGATTGATACATAACAAACATTAGATTGTAGGTGATTGGCATACAGTTACACGGTCAATATACATTACCCACTTGGGTATTATTAATTTGATTGTACGTAGACATTGGTGTTGGCAATGCTAGCAGGAACGTTATGAAGAGTTATCACAGATTTTGTAATTTTATGCAGCAATGTGTGGTTTTTCTCTTTCGTTTCCCGAAATTGGCTGCATTATGTAGATAAGGGTGTGTAAATTTGATTTTACTAAATGTTGTGAAATCCTTGCTCCCCCGGGAATAATGCCTTTGTCTCTATGTACAACCGATTATGATCGTGCAATACATTTCAAGGCTGGTTACTATGTCTATCACCTTGTACTGAAACCCTCCAATCATGTTTTAACATTTTCGGCACTTGCACTTTAAAAAACCTGTGTCCCTCCCCTAACGTCATGTGATCAAGGCCTCTGAGAAGGCCGAAACGTTATGCTGGTGGCGATTCTGAAAATGTAAATAAAAAAATATTTCTTCACCTCAGCCTGGGTCAACTTTCGTTTTTTGACTGGTGACACCTGATGACTACGCGTGCGCTGGTTATTTGGAGACGAGTGTGTATCGTGTAATATATATATATATATATATATATATATATATATATATATATATATATATATATATATATATATATATATATATATATATATATATATACTGATGACTACGGGTACGCTGGTTATTTGGAGACGAGTGTGTATCGTGTAATATATATATATATATATATATATATATATATATATATATATATATTACCTACTGGCGGTCGCCAGTAGGTATATATAGTTAGGATTTTTTCTCTATGGGATTTTTGAAAATTCTATGTCTAATAACTTTGGCGTTTGTGGACGGAATTGGCTGAAATTTTCAGGAAAATGGAACATTTTGTTTCTGAGCAGCCCCTGACAATTTGGGGGGGTTTCATCAAGGGGGGGGCTGAGAAAAAAGGGGGGTCCCAAAACACATTTTTCCCATGTTAATTTCCATAGGGCGGTTGGCCTCACTTTTAGCTCGAACGGCTGAATGGATTTGCACGAAACTTGGCAAAATTGTAGGGACTGTTAGCCCGATGTGCCTTTGCTAGGTCTCAATATATGTGCTCCAGTGGATTTTGAGTAATTTAGGTTAAAAGGAATATATATATCTGGGCGGAGCCTAACCACACATCTGATCTGATTGGCTGTCAGCACTTCATCCAAGAAGTGTTGGCAGCCATCTTGGGACCAATATACATGATAGCACCTCATTAAAAAGCATTGTAGTTAATAGAGGGTTTTAGGACTTTAGTTACATTATAAATCATTTGTTGATGGTACCATACTCGTTTTAGGAATTGTGGTGGGTTCTAAGGTGATTTTACCATGTGAAAAAACCTTCTGCTGTGATATCATGAATATTGTTTGAAAGAAAACTAATATCTCATGATTTTCCCACAGTGGTTTGGAAGGGGATCTATAAGCTAAACTGAAAGCATATTTTCTGTAAATTCACATTATCTTTCTCAGTCATGTGAAAATGAAGTCTGACATTCTCAGTAAAACATGTACATCCAACAAGGACAGAGACTGTCAGTTGATTCCTTTGTGTTCTACTGCAGCCTCCTAGCGTGTTCTAAAGAACAACTAGAGCGCTAACAGTCCTACTTATTACAAAGGTATGGCACACCTGAAGCCATCTTGATTGAAATAAAGTGGTAACTCTTAAAACATTTAATTGAAAAAGAAACAACATGAGGGGGTATATTTTGCCATAGAAAGTATGATTAGTGCTGCAGAATGAAAAATTAGGGCACATTTTGAGTGACTTCTCAAATCCTTTTCTATTTCATTAAAACATTCTGACATGCAGTCTCCCAAAATGGCCACCAGAGACAAAAGAGCCCAAATGTAGCCCAAATATCACCCAGATGTAGCCCAAGTATAGCCCAATGACAGAATGTCCCAGAGTGTTCTAAAGAACAACTAGAGCGCTAACAGTCCTACCTATTACAAAGGTATGGCACACCTGAAGCCATCTTGATTGGAATAAAGTGGTAACTCTTAAAACATTTAATTTAAAAAGAAACAACATGAGGGGGTATATTTTGCCATAGAAAGTATGATTAGTGCTGCAGAATGAAAAATTAGGGCACATTTTGAGTGACTTCTCAAATCCTTTTCTATTTCATTAAAACATTCTGACATGCAGTCTCCCAAAATGGCCACCAGAGACAAAAGAGCCCAAATGTAGCCCAAATATCACCCAGATGTAGCCCAAGTATAGCCCAATGACAGAATGTCCCAGAGTGTTCTAAAGAACAACTAGAGCGCTAACAGTCCTACTTATTACAAAGGTATAGCACACCTGGAGCCATCGTGATGGGAATAAAGTGGTAACTCTTAAAACATTTAATTTAAAAAGGAACAAAATGAGGGGGTATATTATGCAATAGAAGGTATTATTAGTGCTGCAGAAAGAAAAATTAGGGCACATTTTGAGTGACTTTTCAAATCCTCTTCTATTTCATTAAAAAATTCTGACATGCAGTCTCCCAAAATGGCCACCAGAGACAAAAGAGCCCAAATGTAGCCCAAATATCACCCAGATGTAGCCCAAGTATAGCCCAATGACAGAATGTCCCAGAGTGTTCTAAAGAACAACTAGAGCGCTAACAGTCCTACTTATTACAAAGGTATGGCACACCTGAAGCCATCTTGATTGGAATAAAGTGGTAACTCTTAAAACATTTAATTTAAAAAGGAACAAAATGAGGGGGTATATTTTGCCATATGAATTATGATTAGTGCTGCAGAAAGAAAAATTAGGGCACATTTTGAGTGACTTCTCAAACCCTCTTCAATTTCATAAAACAATTCTGACATACAGTCTCCCAAGATGGCCACCAGAGACAAAAGAGCCTAAATGTAGCCCAAATATCACCCAGATGTACCCCAAGTATAGCCCAATGACAGAATGTCCCAGAGTGTTCTAAAGAACAACTAGAGCGCTAACAGTCCTACCTATTACAAAGGTATGGCACACCTGAAGCCATCTTGATTGGAATAAAGTGGTAACTCTTAAAACATTTAATTTAAAAAGAAACAACATGAGGGGGTATATTTTGCCATAGAAAGTATGATTAGTGCTGCAGAATGAAAAATTAGGGCACATTTTGAGTGACTTCTCAAATCCTTTTCTATTTCATTAAAACATTCTGACATGCAGTCTCCCAAAATGGCCACCAGAGACAAAAGAGCCCAAATGTAGCCCAAATATCACCCAGATGTAGCCCAAGTATAGCCCAATGACAGAATGTCCCAGAGTGTTCTAAAGAACAACTAGAGCGCTAACAGTCCTACTTATTACAAAGGTATAGCACACCTGGAGCCATCGTGATGGGAATAAAGTGGTAACTCTTAAAACATTTAATTTAAAAAGGAACAAAATGAGGGGGTATATTATGCAATAGAAGGTATTATTAGTGCTGCAGAAAGAAAAATTAGGGCACATTTTGAGTGACTTTTCAAATCCTCTTCTATTTCATTAAAAAATTCTGACATGCAGTCTCCCAAAATGGCCACCAGAGACAAAAGAGCCCAAATGTAGCCCAAATATCACCCAGATGTAGCCCAAGTATAGCCCAATGACAGAATGTCCCAGAGTGTTCTAAAGAACAACTAGAGCGCTAACAGTCCTACTTATTACAAAGGTATGGCACACCTGAAGCCATCTTGATTGGAATAAAGTGGTAACTCTTAAAACATTTAATTTAAAAAGGAACAAAATGAGGGGGTATATTTTGCCATATGAATTATGATTAGTGCTGCAGAAAGAAAAATTAGGGCACATTTTGAGTGACTTCTCAAACCCTCTTCAATTTCATAAAACAATTCTGACATACAGTCTCCCAAGATGGCCACCAGAGACAAAAGAGCCTAAATGTAGCCCAAATATCACCCAGATGTACCCCAAGTATAGCCCAATGACAGAATGTCCCAGAGTGTTCTAAAGAACAACTAGAGCGCTAACAGTCTTACTTATGACAAAAGTATGGCACACCAGAAGCCATCTTGATTGGAATGAAGTGGTAAGTCTGAAAACACTCAATTTAAAAAGGAACAACATGAGGGGGTTAATTTTGCCATAGAAAGTATGATTAGTGCTTCAGAAAGAAAAATTAGGGATCATTTTGAGTGACTTCTCAAATCCTCTTCTATTTCATTAAAAAAATTCTGACATGCAGACTGAAACATGCACTTTGAATACCAGCAGCAGACGTCCCTGGTGAGCAGTAGCTTTGATAGAGCGCGCGGGTCACCCGGGTCACTAGATTTCCAAATTTTCCACGCACTGGGCCCTGGCGTGCATATGATGACCGTGTTTTGCATGAACCGGGTGAAACCTCTGTCACGCTACTATGAGTAATCAAGTGGGTGACTCTTACACCACTTACTATTCATGTACCTGACTTACCACAGGCACATTACTCCTGACGGATCAGGAGCTAGCAGTGGACAGGAGATAAGGGTTTTCCTAAAAGGGAGAAAATTCTACTTTACACATTTAATACCTTTAGTATCGCATTAATATGTAATGACCACAGACACTTTGATGGTTTTAAGGGTTTTATATATTATAAGTTTAGAACGAAAATGTCATTACAAGTAGGCAAATGCAAACTAATACATCAATGATTAATATCAGGACCAGGATATAACTATGGATTAAAGTGAGTATCATAGAGTAAAAGGGAACACTATAGGGCATGAATCAAAATGAACATTTATCTAATACAGTTTAATCTAGGGCAAGGACGTGAGGAAGACCTAATGTGTGACCTAATAATTTTATACTACTTCCTAAACCTTATGCTATCTTTCTAACTTCACGGCAACCATACTAAGGGAAAGGGAATAAGTGGAACAATCTAGATAAACAGTTGGGTTTAACAATGTCCTATAGGAAGGGTAAAAGTGGAACATCTACTAATAATCAATTGCATGAAATTTCATTCAAAAGAGACATGGAGAATATCACAGGCAAGATTGCTTTAATCAGAGGAGGAAAAGTTGAGGGTATAGTATAGACAGACACCTATGCCAATATTTACCTAGGTGAGAATTAGGACTAACGCTGGCCACGGGTCAGTTGGGAAAGAACGGGACAAGGACCCTCAAGGATTCAGGAATACCAGAAGGTGAGCAGGTACAGCTCATGGACAGTTAGGACAGGATACCCCTCAGGTCTGGGTCAGGACTGGGTTCACCAAGGTACGACCAACCCCTCACAGCTTCGGATGCAACGCCAGCGTTACCCCCTCTTCTGCACGGAATCCGTCAATAACCCCGATTTGGGTTTCGAATCTCCCAGCAAAGTGCTTCGCTTAGCACTTAGGACAAATTTCCACCCCTTGGAGTTTGTGGAAAGTTTCAGGCAGAATGCTCCGCAGCACTCTGTATCAGGCACCTATAGAGTTCGTAGGGTCAGTGACAGGTCTGCTACTCGGACAAGTCGGACAATTTCTCTAAGCTAAGCTAGGCTATATATACAGTTTTAAGTCCCCAAGACCACCCATAAATGTTGCAAAATGACAAAGTCCCATCTTCTGATTGGTCAAGGGAGGTGGTTTAAGACATTTGTCACCACCTATATTTCTATTACGTATTTCACGTGACATTACCCTCCCCCTAGCATCTGGGTTCCCAGGCATACGTGTGGGAAAGTACAATAGTAAAGTAAAGGTTTGAAACATTGTTGCATTTTTCAGAGTAAAAATAGCATGTCTTCAAGGGCGAAGGTGCGCTTGGAAAGGACAGTCCCATTTTCAATAGCCAACTGGCCAGGTTCCAGATCTTAGGTCACGTGATGAGGGATACGTCAGCTTCAATATGGTTCCCGTCCCTACTTCCAGGCCCTCATTTACGCGGTACATGAAAAGTAAGCGAAAACAAATTAATAACACAGAATAAAATGAATACACTGTACACCATGACCAACTACTCTTAATCCCTTATTTTATAATACTTATAGCATTAAGAGTTAGTGCAGAAAAGATGCATAGACAAAAGCGGCTTAAGATAGCATGAAGCATGATTAGTGACAAGCGGCCATTTTAACACTACTGCGCATGAGCGAACTTTTCCCTCCAGATTGCGAGTGCGTCACATCACATGGGTATGACCGACGCATGCGCAGACTGGATTTCTGCAAAGCGGCCATTTCATTAATGTGTAAGCTTGATTACGATGAAAAACACATAGGCAAGCCTCCTAGGGACACCCGTGTGTTGGGGAAATACAAATAAATGACAAACAATCGAAGTTAGTGCCGTTATGATTTAAGGCGAGGTTCATGAAAGAGAGCAAGTCGCGTTACGTGCGAATCCTTGCTCCATCAATCCCCTCTTTGATGATATTTACTATCATCACTACACATGAAAACAGATGCCAACTTCATTCATCCATTTCATCCATCTCAATCTCAATGAACTTATTGTTGAGCTTTCTCTCCGCCTCTCTGTGTGTATGATTGTTCTTTATTTTCTTATATATCTGGTTTCTTAATTCTTCTAATTCTAATTCTTCAGCCTTTCGCTTTCCTCTTTTATTCACTATATAATTTCTGCATTTCTGGCATTTGCAACAGATGAATATGATCAGAACAATCAAACCTATTCCAGCTATTGGCATCAGTATTTTCCATATAAGACTTTTACCTAAGTTAGAGAACCAACTACCTACAGAGGAGAGACCATCAGTCAGTCTCTTCCAGGCACTGTCAACCTCTAATGGTTTGAGTTCTTTTTCCAAATTAGTATATACTTCTTAATTTCGACACTTTTATCAGGAATGTAAGTGCAACAATGTTGTGCCCTCAGCATCCTGCAGACTCCGCCCTCTTTTGCCAATAAGGTATCAAGAGCAAGGCGATTCTGTAAAACCATTGATCTGATCGCAACCATTTCGGTATTGATCATCAGGAATCCAGCAGCAGTGTCAGTAGATAACCGATCCACTACTGTAGATAATTTGCAAATTCTATGAGTATTCAGAACTACCCCCATTCCAGGTATCAGTGCACTAAAAATATCACCTATAATTTCTCCTACACTTTCACGTTTGCTACGCACTAAGCCATTAGTAATCTCATTGCTTCCAGCTGCATTGTTCACATGGTATATTTTCGGAAAGACAATGCCAAAGTAGCAGCTTCCATACCAGTGATCCGGCAATTTGAAATACGCCTTGTTTCCACATATATAATAAATTCCTGGAAACACAGGTTCTGACCCATTTTTGAAACCCCAACCTCCAATTACCTTGTAATTATGTTCACACTCGCTGGAACCAATGAATACATTGTTATAATAACTAGTCTTTTCTCTATGAAGACAGAGTTTCCCTTTCCGTTCAAAATCCAGCAACAGAGCAGGAGTAACTTCGCTTTGTGAGGTGTTATCCATGTTTTCTGCCCATCTAGGTGTTCTGTCCTTCTCGTCATTTGCCTTTTTCTGAAACTTTTCCCTTCTCTTCTCCGCCATTTTCAAGAACATTTTCTCTTGTGCATGTAAGGAACAAGTCAGGTTAGCTTTTCTAGCTTCATCTAAGTCTATGTCACCTATAGTCAGGAAATATTCTCCCATGTAGCGAGTCACTCCACCAAGGGTATGTACAAGGTTCAGATTCCCTCTAATAGGAAGTTCTGAAAAGATAACGTCAGTGTTCGAGTAATAGTACTGTAAAGTGCTTCTATAAAATAAACTAGCTAAAATACTACAGGAAATTCCATAGGTCAGGGGTAAATGGTGGTATGTCACGCCTTCAGCTACTGAAGTAGGTAGCATCATGCAGACATAGCAATCTTCTATTTCCATAGCTTCTACATAGTGCACTAAAAGGTTTGCGAAAACATTTAAGTGTGTCCTGTTCTTCATTTGGTGATAATGTAGTTCTCCCTCATCTGATGCTTCTAAGTCGGGTCGTGTATGTCTCAGACTCATTGCATTGTCACGTCTTTCTACTCTTCGTGGTGTTTCTTCAGTATGTACAACTTCTGCGTCTTGTGTCGTCAAGTCTGTAGGATATATGTTAGGGTCTTTGCTTATCATAAAAGGTATAAACACTGTTAATCCTATCCATATCATTACTATCAGTACTACACTACAGATGCATATTTTACAGCATGTCTTGCAACAGCTAAATCTGGACCTTCCAGTGACATTTGAATCAGACATTTTATCTTACAGGTGGCGTTTTCCAACCCCTCTTCGTTTCTTCTCAGCAGAGGTTTTACTTCGCTTCACCTCAAGGAGGGTCTTCGTCAGAACTCCGATTAGCAATTGGCTCTTCGTCACTTTTGCCACAGGCTTCGGGCTCATCAATTTCTTCCAACACCAAATAGGTCCACTCAGGGCTTCGATACAGTCTGTTCTGTTTCTTTACTCTGTCGCCCTTTCGGATGGACTTTCCTCGGGCTTCTTTTCCTTCACTTTCAGCCCTTTTTCGGTCCTTTAGTCTTTCTTCGACTGTTTTTATTCTTATTCTTAGTCTTTTTACATATCGGGGTTCATCCTTCTTTTCGATCCTATTTGTAGTCGAGGAAACTTGCTCTTCCTCGTGAACTCTTTTGCTTTTTCTTCTTTGTCGCACTATTGCTTCAGCAGTGTCTTTTTCCCTTCCTGTCTGACTAGTTCCAGGTCTTTCATCTATTTCTTCTGCCTGGTCCTTAAGCTGACCTAGTTCAGGTTTAGACTGTATTTGATCTTCGTTTGTTAGTGATTCACTGGACTCTTCTTCCTGAACCCGTTCATCTATTACTAACTGATCCTGTTCATGCTCTTCGATCTCTTGATTTTCTTCCGCATGAACTTCTGCTTTGACTACTATCTGTCCCTTTCCAGTCTCCTCTGTCTCAGAAGGAGTGTCGATGACTTGAACTGTCCCTACTTGGCCTATTCCTTGATCAGATTTTATGATGGCTTTGATGATCTGACCTTCTCCTTCTTGTTCTGACTCACCTGCACTGTCCCACTCACTACCTAGGTAAGAGTATTTTCTGGTTCTTATTGGATCAAGAACTTGGTCATCAGCAGGAAACCATTCAACTTCTTGACTTGTGCCTGGTAGTTCGATGTCAGCGGGATCCGGACCCTCTTCTGGAGTCTCCTCAGCTGGACTACCTCCGGCTTCAGTCGCGTTTTCTCCAGTCACCTTCTACGTGTGACTTGCATGGATCCACTTTGGTACCCCAGCACACTTCACAGCAGTTGTGGTGACAAGGATCACTTGTCGAGGCTTGCCCCACTTTGGTCCAAGGCAACTCTTCCGGGTGTGTTTCTTCAATACCACCCAATCACCTGGTCTCAGATTGTGTGCTGGAGTTGTAGGCCATTCAACAGCAGTCTCTCCAATCTGGTGAGAGATAGAATGCACTTGGTCACCCAACTGCCTGCAGTACTCTAGCACCATATCATCAGAAATACTTAGCAGTTTGTGTCCAGGTACCCATGCCTGTCGCATCATTCTTCCCATCAGCACTTCATGGGGGCTCAGGCCTGTCTTTCTGTTTGGAATACTTCTCAAGCTCATCAGCACCATGGGCAAAGCTTCTATCCAATTCATTTTTGTGGAGTCACACAGTTTTGCCAGCCTGGACTTGAGAGTGCCGTTTATCTGCTCGACTATTCCAGAAGCCTCTGGATGATAGGCACAGTGCAGCCTTTGCTCCATTTTGAATGCTTTGCAGAGTTCTTTTAAGACTTCGTTTGAAAAATGTCCACCTTGGTCTGTTTCAATTGTCTCAGGAATTCCAAAGCGGGGGATCAGTTCCCTAAGTAACAATTTAGCTACCGTCAGGGCATCGTTCTTCTTAGCTGGATAAGCCTCCACCCACCGGGAAAACAAGCAAACTATGACCAGGACATATCGATATCCCTTGCACAGGGGCATTGTTATGAAGTCTGCCTGCATCCTAATGAAGGGACCTTCTGCTCTCCCAATGGTACTTTGTTCCACTACTGTCTTCTTTCCTGCATTGAACTGTTGACACACTAAACACCTCTGACAAAGTTTGTCTGCTGTGCTCCTGAATTTTGGACTGTAGAACACCTTTTCAAACATTCGGCACATGGCATCCCTCCCAATATGTGTTGGTTCATGTATTATCCGGGCCATTGCGGTAACCAGTCGTTCGGGGAGTACAGGCATACCAGTCACGTGGACCACAACACCATCCTCTTTCCTTGGTCGACATTCATCCTGCCTCCACATGTTCCTTTCTTTCCTGTCTGTTGTCTGTTGTAGTTCTCTCAATTCATCCCATGTTCCCAATCTTTCAAACAACATCAGTTGGCAGCTGCTTTCCCCTCCCCATAATTTTATCAGGAGGGACATTTTGTGTCGGGCGCAGTACTGGGCAATTTGGTCAGCATATCTGTTTCCGGCTGTCACCTCGTCATTTCCAGATCGGTGAGCCGCACACTTGACCACAGCCAATTCTTTGGGCAATTGGATGGCTTCTAGTAAGTTTTGTACTGGTTTCCCATTTCGGATGGGAGAGCCTGAGGAAGTCATGAATTCTCTTTGCAACCAGAGCTGGCCGAAGTCATGAACAACCCCATAAGAGTACTGACTGTCAGAATAAACAGTTACTCTTTTGTTTTTCCCTATTTTACAAGCTCTTGTTAGAGCAATGAGCTCCGCTACTTGAGCAGATTTAACTTCGCAAAGATAGGAAGCCTCCAGGGTTCTTTCCAATGTGACTACAGCATAGGCAGCACTCAAACCTCCATTCTCATGTCTCAAGCATGAACCATCCACAAACATTTTGAGGTCTTCATCAACCAAGGCCACTTCCCTGATATCAGGACGGGGTTTTGTGCTAAATTCAGTCAAGTCTATGCAGCTATGCTCAATTTCATCTCCTGCCTCTACATCAATGGGAAGGGGCAATAGAGTGGCAGGGTTTAGAATATTACATCGGGAGATTATTACATTTTCTGCACCAATGAGAATCCTCTCATACTTAGTCAGCCGACTAGGGGTGAGATACTGTGTCTTGGTTCGGGTGAGCAAGATCACAACTGAATGTGGAACAAATACAGTGACAGGATGTCCCATCACAATGTTCTCACTCTGCTCTAGGCTTGTACAGGTAGCAGCTACTGCTTTCAGGCACCCAGGTAATCCAGCAGCCACTGGATCTAGGGCGGCCGAAAAGTAGGCCACGGGACGTCTAATCAGACCATGTTCCTGGGTAAAGACCGAGAGCGCACAATTGTCTCTCGTGTCACAGAACAGTTCAAAGTTATTGGAATAGTCAGGCATTCCTACGGCTGGAGCTGTGCACAGACAATTTCGCAATGTTACCCAAGCAGTCATGCATTCATCATTCCAACAAACTGGGTCTTCCGCTCCTTTCTTTGTCATGTTAATCAAGGGTTTAGCTATAGCCGCGAAACCCACGATCCACTGTCTGCAGTACCCGACAACTCCTAGGAACATTCTTACTTCTTTCTGAGTCACTGGTAGTGTCATTTCTCGAATTATTTTAATTCTTTCTGTAGTGACTTTCCGGATCCCTTTCTCTATCTGGTGCCCCAGATATTTTACTGAGTTCTTGCAGAACTGTAATTTGTCTGGTGAGACCTTATGTCCTCCTTTTCCTAGGTGATTCAGTAAGGCAATGGTATCAGTGACACAGTCGTCTTGACTTCCAGATGCTACCAGCAGGTCATCTATGTACTGTACCAGGACAGATTCTTTAGGCAGTACTAAGGATTCAAGACATTTCTTTAGAATCTGGTTGAAAATCGATGGACTTTCGGTGTACCCCTGGGGGACACGATTCCAGACATAGACCTGGCTGTTGAATTCAAAACTGAAAAGGAATTTGCTTTCTGGATGCAATGGGATGGAAAAGAACGCATGGCACAAGTCTATGACAGTGAACCATTCCGCATTCCAAGGAATTTGATACAGTATTACTGCAGGGTTAGGCACTATGGGACAGCAAGGTACTACAATTTGGTTTACCTTGCGCAGGTCCTGCACTACCCTATACTTTCCGCTAGGCTTCTTAATTCCAAGTATGGGTGAATTACAGGGACTGCTCATCACTTCCTGAATGATGTTTGCTTTGAGCAATCTGTTTAATTCCCTTGCGACTCCTTCTTTCACTTCTGCACTCATTTTATACTGTTTGGTATTTGGGTATACAGCATTTGCTTTTATAGCTATTTTAACTGGGTCTACATTTGCCATTAAGCCTACATCTTTTCCAGTAAAATCCCAAACTTCAGGTATTACGCTTGATTGCAGTTCTTCAGGTAGACTTTCAATGGACATGGGCTTAATTTCTGTGTCGGGCCTTAGTAACATCAATTTATATAGGCCATCTTCATCTGGGGTCTGGATTTCAACACCATTTGGTGAGCAAAAGATGGTGCAACGCATTTTGCACAGCAAATCTCGTCCTAATAGGTTTACTGGACTGGAATCACAGACCACAAATCTGTGCATTTCCTTGAAATTTCCTATGGAAATTTCCATAGGTTCTGTTACCGGAGTACTGATTATTTGATTAGAAACTCCCACTACTTGGATAGCTTCTCCCGAGAGGGGTAGGTTAGGAACATCCGCTGTTCTCACAGTGGAACGGGTAGCACCAGTGTCCAACAGAAAGGTGACATCTGTCCCTTCAACCTTTCCTTCAATGTATGGTCCAGTCTGGTCTACCGGTAAGGAGGCGCCAAGCACGCACTCCTTGTCCTCCCCTCTCAGGCCCCGTCTGTATTGACCATCGCAGAGAAAAGTATCATTTAACAGGTACTGTGGAATGGGTGCATTTCTTTCATTCTCTCCTTCCCACACTTCGACCCTTTCATTCTGTTGACCCTGATTCCTATAATTCTGTCTAGGAGCGCGTGGCACCGGGGGTTGATTTACCTGCTGTTGGGTCTTTCGGATCCCCTCTTTCTGCACCTGTGGATTTAAACCATTTACGGGGGCATTATCAGCCTGCGAATGCGGACATTTATCTCTCCAATGCCCCATCTGACCACATCCGTGACAGGGGAATTTTCCCATAGCCTCTTCTCTACTCATTTTTACCCGGGGCCTGCCTCCACCCACAGTATTTGGATTTGGTGCATTATTAGTATTAGTCATTTTACTTAACTGTTTTTCTTGTTGTTCAGCTAACTTCACCTGAGCCCACATCACCTTCTCCTGGCGTGCATATGATGACCGTGTTTTGCATGAACCGGGTGAAACCTCTGTCACGCTACTATGAGTAATCAAGTGGGTGACTCTTACACCACTTACTATTCATGTACCTGACTTACCACAGGCACATTACTCCTGACGGATCAGGAGCTAGCAGTGGACAGGAGATAAGGGTTTTCCTAAAAGGGAGAAAATTCTACTTTACACATTTAATACCTTTAGTATGGCTTTAATATGTAATGACCACAGACACTTTGATGGTTTTAAGGGTTTTATATATTATAAGTTTAGAACGAAAATGCCATTACAAGTAGGCAAATGCAAAGTAATACATCAATGATTAATATCAGGACCAGGATATAACTATGGATTAAAGTGAGTATCATAGAGTAAAAGGGAACACTATAGGGCATGAATCAAAATGAACATTTATCTAATACAGTTTAATCTAGGGCAAGGACGTGAGGAAGACCTAATGTGTGACCTAATAATTTTATACTACTTCCTAAACCTTATGCTATCTTTCTAACTTCACGGCAACCATACTAAGGGAAAGGGAATAAGTGGAACAATCTAGATAAACAGTTGGGTTTAACAATGTCCTATAGGAAGGGTAAAAGTGGAACATCTACTAATAATCAATTGCATGAAATTTCATTCAAAAGAGACATGGAGAATATCACAGGCAAGATTGCTTTAATCAGAGGAGGAAAAGTTGAGGGTATAGTATAGACAGACACCTATGCCAATATTTACCTAGGTGAGAATGAGGACTAACCCTGGCCACGGGTCAGTTGGGAAAGAACGGGACAAGGACCCTCAAGGATTCAGGAATACCAGAAGGTGAGCAGGTACAGCTCATGGACAGTTAGGACAGGATACCCCTCAGGTCTGGGTCAGGACTGGGTTCACCAAGGTACGACCAACCCCTCACAGCTTCGGATGCAACGCCAGCGTTACCCCCTCTTCTGCACGGAATCCGTCAATAACCCCGATTTGGGTTTCGAATCTCCCAGCAAAGTGCTTCGCTTAGCACTTAGGACAAATTTCCACCCCTTGGAGTTTGTGGAAAGTTTCAGGCAGAATGCTCCGCAGCACTCTGTATCAGGCACCTAAAGAGTTCGTAGGGTCAGTGACAGGTCTGCTACTCGGACAAGTCGGACAATTTCTCTAAGCTAAGCTAGGCTATATATACAGTTTTAAGTCCCCAAGACCACCCATAAATGTTGCAAAATGACAAAGTCCCATCTTCTGATTGGTCAAGGGAGGTAGTTTAAGACATTTGTCACCACCTATATTTCTATTACGTATTTCACGTGACATTACCCTCCCCCTAGCATCTGGGTTCCCAGGCATACGTGTGGGAAAGTACAATAGTAAAGTAAAGGTTTGAAACATTGTTGCATTTTTCAGAGTAAAAATAGCATGTCTTCAAGGGCGAAGGTGCGCTTGGAAAGGACAGTCCCATTTTCAATAGCCAACTGGCCAGGTTCCATTGCTGCACGTCCCAGATCTTAGGTCACGTGATGAGGGATACGTCAGCTTCAATATGGTTCCCGTCCCTACTTCCAGGCCCTCATTTACGCGGTACATGAAAAGTAAGCGAAAACAAATTAATAACACAGAATAAAATGAATACACTGTACACCATGACCAACTACTCTTAATCCCTTATTTTATAATACTTATAGCATTAAGAGTTAGTGCAGAAAAGATGCATAGACAAAAGCGGCTTAAGATAGCATGAAGCATGATTAGTGACAAGCGGCCATTTTAACACTACTGCGCATGAGCGAACTTTTCCCTCCAGATTGCGAGTGCGTCACATCACATGGGTATGACCGACGCATGCGCAGACTGGATTTCTGCAAAGCGGCCATTTCATTAATGTGCAAGCTTGATTACGATGAAAAACACATAGGCAAGCCTCCTAGGGACACCCGTGTGTTGGGGAAATACAAATAAATGACAAACAATCAAAGTTAGTGCCGTTATGATTTAAGGCGAGGTTCATGAAAGAGAGCAAGTCGCGTTACGTGCGAATCCTTGCTCCATCAGCTTTACTACAGTGATCTAATGTGCAACTAGAGTGCTAACATTCAGAATTTATGGCAAATGTGTGACACATCTGAATGCCTTCTTGATGGAACCAAAGTAAACAAGCATTGAAAATGCAATAGATCTCGCCCTCGTTTAAGTTAAAGCCATTCTGTTTGTAATGAGGTGGCTTTTTAGCTTTGCTTTTATTAGTGTTTTTTCAACTTTCATGTAAATAACATGCATCTGTATGCATATAAGTATATGTATGCATGCATTTATGTTTGTATTTATATAGATATACAGATGATATATGTTTATATATGTATGTATATATATATATATATTCACTGAAAAAACCATAGGCTATAGACCATATATAGTTAGGAATTAGCATTTACAAAACCTTGAAAATTCACTGAAAAAAACATAGGTTATAGACCATATATAGTTAGGAATTAGCATTTACAAAACCTTGAAAATTCACTGAAAAAACCATAGGTTATAGACCATATATAGTTAGGAATTCACATTTACAAAACCTTATTTTACTCACACAAAACCATTGAAATTCCATATATAGTTAGTTGCACTAACTATATATCGCGCACCCGCAATCCACTGCTGATGATGTCACATATTTCATCATTCATGACATGGTCAGTGACATCACTGATGACATCACTGATGACATCTCAAATTACATCACTGATGACATCACTGATGACAACATCCAGTGACTGTATGTTTCTGTAAAGTTAAAATATGTCTTACATATTGAAGAATGAGTGGATGTATAAGTGTCTGGATGAAGGATTTAGTAGGTGCATGACTGACTGTATGAGTGAGTGATTAAATGTGTCTCACTGAGTGCATGGGTTAGTGACTAAACTGTCTTAATTTGTGCATCATTATGTCTGTTGTTCTGTAAACTGTTGCATGTGTTGATAAGTAGCTATATGAGTAACTATATGGGTTATTGATTGGTTGCCCAAGTATTTGTATGGGAGACTGAGTGTGTGTGTGGGTGGCTGGGAGGTGTATGACTCTGTGCATAGATGTGTGAGCAGTTGATTCACTAGATGTATGGTTTCAAAAGTGCATGTGGAAACAGCTGTATGGGCGGTTGACTGTGTGCATGAGTGTATTGGTGAGTGAATGGATATCTCAGTGCTACATGTCAAAGTAAGTACATATGTAAAACACAGTACATGTGAGAGTTGATATATATAAATAACTGAGCATAAGAGCCAGTGAATGTTTGAGTGGCTGTATGGATCATTGTGAACTTGTATCAGGGATTGTATAAGAGAGTAAATATGTGTTAGTATATGTTTGAATAAGTAAAGTTTGTATAACTGTATAGTTGAGGAAATGGAGGTGTGATTGATTCTTTGCATGACTGACTAGGTGTGTGAGTAACTCCATGGATGAGTGACAGTCTGTGAGTGTCTGTTTACACTGATTGTATCTAAGGTTATATTAGAGTCTGAAGAGGTTCATCGTATTATCACATGAATGATATCATCAGTGATGTGATCAGTAATGTCAAATGAGATGTCATCAGTGATGTCATCAGTGATGTCATTTGAGATGTCATCAGTGACGTCATTTGAGATGTCATCAGTGATGTCATCAGTGATGTCACTGACCATGTCATGAATGATGTAATATGTGACATCATCAGCAGTGGATTGCGGGTGCGCGATATATAGTTAGTGCAACTAACTATATATGGAATTTCAATGGTTTTGTGTGAGTAAAATAAGGTTTTGTAAATGTGAATTCCTAACTATATATGGTCTATAACCTATGTTTTTTTCAGTGAATATATATATATATATATATATATATATATATATATATATATATATATATATATATATATATTACCTACTGGCGGTCGCCAGTAGGTATATATAGTTAGGATTTTTTCTCTATGGGATTTTTGAAAATTCTATGTCTAATAACTTTGGCGTTTGTGGACGGAATTGGCTGAAATTTTCAGGAAAATGGAACATTTTGTTTCTGAGCAGCCCCTGACAATTTGGGGGGGTTTCATCAAGGGGGGGCTGAGAAAAAAGGGGGGTCCCAAAACACATTTTTCCCATGTTAATTTCCATAGGGCGGTTGGCCTCACTTTTAGCTCGAACGGCTGAATGGATTTGCACGAAACTTGGCAAAATTGTAGGGACTGTTAGCCCGATGTGCCTTTGCTAGGTCTCAATATATGTGCTCCAGTGGATTTTGAGTAATTTAGGTTAAAAGGAATATATATATCTGGGCGGAGCCTAACCACACATCTGATCTGATTGGCTGTCAGCACTTCATCCAAGAAGTGTTGGCAGCCATCTTGGGACCAATATACATGATAGCACCTCATTAAAAAGCATTGTAGTTAATAGAGGGTTTTAGGACTTTAGTTACATTATAAATCATTTGTTGATGGTACCATACTCGTTTTAGGAATTGTGGTGGGTTCTAAGGTGATTTTACCATGTGAAAAAACCTTCTGCTGTGATATCATGAATATTGTTTGAAAGAAAACTAATATCTCATGATTTTCCCACAGTGGCTTGGAAGGGGATCTATAAGCTAAACTGAAAGCATATTTTCTGTAAATTCACATTATCTTTCTCAGTCATGTGAAAATGAAGTCTGACATTCTCAGTAAAACATGTACATCCAACAAGGACAGAGACTGTCAGTTGATTCCTTTGTGTTCTACTGCAGCCTCCTAGAGTGTTCTAAAGAACAACTAGAGCGCTAACAGTCCTACTTATTACAAAGGTATGGCACACCTGAAGCCATCTTGATTGAAATAAAGTGGTAACTCTCAAAACATTTAATTGAAAAAGAAACAACATGAGGGGGTATATTTTGCCATAGAAAGTATGATTAGTGCTGCAGAATGAAAAATTAGGGCACATTTTGAGTGACTTCTCAAATCCTTTTCTATTTCATTAAAACATTCTGACATGCAGTCTCCCAAAATGGCCACCAGAGACAAAAGAGCCCAAATGTAGCCCAAATATCACCCAGATGTAGCCCAAGTATAGCCCAATGACAGAATGTCCCAGAGTGTTCTAAAGAACAACTAGAGCGCTAACAGTCCTACTTATTACAAAGGTATGGCACACCTGAAGCCATCTTGATTGGAATAAAGTGGTAACTCTTAAAACATTTAATTTAAAAAGAAACAACATGAGGGGGTATATTTTGCCATAGAAAGTATGATTAGTGCTGCAGAATGAAAAATTAGGGCACATTTTGAGTGACTTCTCAAATCCTTTTCTATTTCATTAAAACATTCTGACATGCAGTCTCCCAAAATGGCCACCAGAGACAAAAGAGCCCAAATGTAGCCCAAATATCACCCAGATGTAGCCCAAGTATAGCCCAATGACAGAATGTCCCAGAGTGTTCTAAAGAACAACTAGAGCGCTAACAGTCCTACTTATTACAAAGGTATAGCACACCTGGAGCCATCGTGATGGGAATAAAGTGGTAACTCTTAAAACATTTAATTTAAAAAGGAACAAAATGAGGGGGTATATTATGCAATAGAAGGTATTATTAGTGCTGCAGAAAGAAAAATTAGGGCACATTTTGAGTGACTTTTCAAATCCTCTTCTATTTCATTAAAAAATTCTGACATGCAGTCTCCCAAAATGGCCACCAGAGACAAAAGAGCCCAAATGTAGCCCAAATATCACCCAGATGTAGCCCAAGTATAGCCCAATGACAGAATGTCCCAGAGTGTTCTAAAGAACAACTAGAGCGCTAACAGTCCTACTTATTACAAAGGTATGGCACACCTGAAGCCATCTTGATTGGAATAAAGTGGTAACTCTTAAAACATTTAATTTAAAAAGGAACAAAATGAGGGGGTATATTTTGCCATATGAATTATGATTAGTGCTGCAGAAAGAAAAATTAGGGCACATTTTGAGTGACTTCTCAAACCCTCTTCAATTTCATAAAACAATTCTGACATACAGTCTCCCAAGATGGCCACCAGAGACAAAAGAGCCTAAATGTAGCCCAAATATCACCCAGATGTACCCCAAGTATAGCCCAATGACAGAATGTCCCAGAGTGTTCTAAAGAACAACTAGAGCGCTAACAGTCTTACTTATGACAAAAGTATGGCACACCAGAAGCCATCTTGATTGGAATGAAGTGGTAAGTCTGAAAACACTCAATTTAAAAAGGAACAACATGAGGGGGTTAATTTTGCCATAGAAAGTATGATTAGTGCTTCAGAAAGAAAAATTAGGGATCATTTTGAGTGACTTCTCAAATCCTCTTCTATTTCATTAAAAAAATTCTGACATGCAGACTGAAACATGCACTTTGAATACCAGCAGCAGACGTCCCTGGTGAGCAGTAGCTTTGATAGAGCGCGCGGGTCACCCGGGTCACTAGATTTCCAAATTTTCCACGCACTGGGCCCTGGCGTGCATATGATGACCGTGTTTTGCATGAACCGGGTGAAACCTCTGTCACGCTACTATGAGTAATCAAGTGGGTGACTCTTACACCACTTACTATTCATGTACCTGACTTACCAGAGGCACATTACTCCTGACGGATCAGGAGCTAGCAGTGGACAGGAGATAAGGGTTTTCCTAAAAGGGAGAAAATTCTACTTTACACATTTAATACCTTTAGTATCGCATTAATATGTAATGACCACAGACACTTTGATGGTTTTAAGGGTTTTATATATTATAAGTTTAGAACGAAAATGTCATTACAAGTAGGCAAATGCAAACTAATACATCAATGATTAACATCAGGACCAGGATATAACTATGGATTAAAGTGAGTATCATAGAGTAAAAGGGAACACTATAGGGCATGAATCAAAATGAACATTTATCTAATACAGTTTAATCTAGGGCAAGGACGTGAGGAAGACCTAATGTGTGACCTAATAATTTTATACTACTTCCTAAACCTTATGCTATCTTTCTAACTTCACGGCAACCATACTAAGGGAAAGGGAATAAGTGGAACAATCTAGATAAACAGTTGGGTTTAACAATGTCCTATAGGAAGGGTAAAAGTGGAACATCTACTAATAATCAATTGCATGAAATTTCATTCAAAAGAGACATGGAGAATATCACAGGCAAGATTGCTTTAATCAGAGGAGGAAAAGTTGAGGGTATAGTATAGACAGACACCTATGCCAATATTTACCTAGGTGAGAATGAGGACTAACGCTGGCCACGGGTCAGTTGGGAAAGAACGGGACAAGGACCCTCAAGGATTCAGGAATACCAGAAGGTGAGCAGGTACAGCTCATGGACAGTTAGGACAGGATACCCCTCAGGTCTGGGTCAGGACTGGGTTCACCAAGGTACGACCAACCCCTCACAGCTTCGGATGCAACGCCAGCGTTACCCCCTCTTCTGCACGGAATCCGTCAATAACCCCGATTTGGGTTTCGAATCTCCCAGCAAAGTGCTTCGCTTAGCACTTAGGACAAATTTCCACCCCTTGGAGTTTGTGGAAAGTTTCAGGCAGAATGCTCCGCAGCACTCTGTATCAGGCACCTATAGAGTTCGTAGGGTCAGTGACAGGTCTGCTACTCGGACAAGTCGGACAATTTCTCTAAGCTAAGCTAGGCTATATATACAGTTTTAAGTCCCCAAGACCACCCATAAATGTTGCAAAATGACAAAGTCCCATCTTCTGATTGGTCAAGGGAGGTGGTTTAAGACATTTGTCACCACCTATATTTCTATTACGTATTTCACGTGACATTACCCTCCCCCTAGCATCTGGGTTCCCAGGCATACGTGTGGGAAAGTACAATAGTAAAGTAAAGGTTTGAAACATTGTTGCATTTTTCAGAGTAAAAATAGCATGTCTTCAAGGGCGAAGGTGCGCTTGGAAAGGACAGTCCCATTTTCAATAGCCAACTGGCCAGGTTCCATTGCTGCACGTCCCAGATCTTAGGTCACGTGATGAGGGATACGTCAGCTTCAATATGGTTCCCGTCCCTACTTCCAGGCCCTCATTTACGCGGTACATGAAAATTAAGCGAAAACAAATTAATAACACAGAATAAAATGAATACACTGTACACCATGACCAACTACTCTTAATCCCTTATTTTATAATACTTATAGCATTAAGAGTTAGTGCAGAAAAGATGCATAGACAAAAGCGGCTTAAGATAGCATGAAGCATGATTAGTGACAAGCGGCCATTTTAACACTACTGCGCATGAGCGAACTTTTCCCTCCAGATTGCGAGTGCGTCACATCACATGGGTATGACCGACGCATGCGCAGACTGGATTTCTGCAAAGCGGCCATTTCATTAATGTGTAAGCTTGATTACGATGAAAAACACATAGGCAAGCCTCCTAGGGACACCAAATAAATGACAAACAATCGAAGTTAGTGCCGTTATGATTTAAGGCGAGGTTCATGAAAGAGAGCAAGTCGCGTTACGTGCGAATCCTTGCTCCATCAATCCCCTCTTTGATGATATTTACTATCATCACTACACATGAAAACAGATGCCAACTTCATTCATCCATTTCATCCATCTCAATCTCAATGAACTTATTGTTGAGCTTTCTCTCCGCCTCTCTGTGTGTATGATTGTTCTTTATTTTCTTATATATCTGGTTTCTTAATTCTTCTAATTCTAATTCTTCAGCCTTTCGCTTTCCTCTTTTATTCACTATATAATTTCTGCATTTCTGGCATTTGCAACAGATGAATATGATCAGAACAATCAAACCTATTCCAGCTATTGGCATCAGTATTTTCCATATAAGACTTTTACCTAAGTTAGAGAACCAACTACCTACAGAGGAGAGTCAGTCTCTTCCAGGCACTGTCAACCTCTAATGGTTTGAGTTCTTTTTCCAAATTAGTAATGTTTCTTATATACTTCTTAATTTCGACACTTTTATCAGGAATGTAAGTGCAACAATGTTGTGCCCTCAGCATCCTGCAGACTCCGCCCTCTTTTGCCAATAAGGTATCAAGAGCAAGGCGATTCTGTAAAACCATTGATCTGATCGCAACCATTTCGGTATTGATCATCAGGAATCCAGCAGCAGTGTCAGTAGATAACCGATCCACTACTGTAGATAATTTGCAAATTCTATGAGTATTCAGAACTACCCCCATTCCAGGTATCAGTGCACTAAAAATATCACCTATAATTTCTCCTACACTTTCACGTTTGCTACGCACTAAGCCATTAGTAATCTCATTGCTTCCAGCTGCATTGTTCACATGGTATATTTTCGGAAAGACAATGCCAAAGTAGCAGCTTCCATACCAGTGATCCGGCAATTTGAAATACGCCTTGTTTCCACATATATAATAAATTCCTGGAAACACAGGTTCTGACCCATTTTTGAAACCCCAACCTCCAATTACCTTGTAATTATGTTCACACTCGCTGGAACCAATGAATACATTGTTATAATAACTAGTCTTTTCTCTATGAAGACAGAGTTTCCCTTTCCGTTCAAAATCCAGCAACAGAGCAGGAGTAACTTCGCTTTGTGAGGTGTTATCCATGTTTTCTGCCCATCTAGGTGTTCTGTCCTTCTCGTCATTTGCCTTTTTCTGAAACTTTTCCCTTCTCTTCTCCGCCATTTTCAAGAACATTTTCTCTTGTGCATGTAAGGAACAAGTCAGGTTAGCTTTTCTAGCTTCATCTAAGTCTATGTCACCTATAGTCAGGAAATATTCTCCCATGTAGCGAGTCACTCCACCAAGGGTATGTACAAGGTTCAGATTCCCTCTAATAGGAAGTTCTGAAAAGATAACGTCAGTGTTCGAGTAATAGTACTGTAAAGTGCTTCTATAAAATAAACTAGCTAAAATACTACAGGAAATTCCATAGGTCAGGGGTAAATGGTGGTATGTCACGCCTTCAGCTACTGAAGTAGGTAGCATCATGCAGACATAGCAATCTTCTATTTCCATAGCTTCTACATAGTGCACTAAAAGGTTTGCGAAAACATTTAAGTGTGTCCTGTTCTTCATTTGGTGATAATGTAGTTCTCCCTCATCTGATGCTTCTAAGTCGGGTCGTGTATGTCTCAGACTCATTGCATTGTCACGTCTTTCTACTCTTCGTGGTGTTTCTTCAGTATGTACAACTTCTGCGTCTTGTGTCGTCAAGTCTGTAGGATATATGTTAGGGTCTTTGCTTATCATAAAAGGTATAAACACTGTTAATCCTATCCATATCATTACTATCAGTACTACACTACAGATGCATATTTTACAGCATGTCTTGCAACAGCTAAATCTGGACCTTCCAGTGACATTTGAATCAGACATTTTATCTTACAGGTGGCGTTTTCCAACCCCTCTTCGTTTCTTCTCAGCAGAGGTTTTACTTCGCTTCACCTCAAGGAGGGTCTTCGTCAGAACTCCGATTAGCAATTGGCTCTTCGTCACTTTTGCCACAGGCTTCGGGCTCATCAATTTCTTCCAACACCAAATAGGTCCACTCAGGGCTTCGATACAGTCTGTTCTGTTTCTTTACTCTGTCGCCCTTTCGGATGGACTTTCCTCGGGCTTCTTTTCCTTCACTTTCAGCCCTTTTTCGGTCCTTTAGTCTTTCTTCGACTGTTTTTATTCTTATTCTTAGTCTTTTTACATATCGGGGTTCATCCTTCTTTTCGATCCTATTTGTAGTCGAGGAAACTTGCTCTTCCTCGTGAACTCTTTTGCTTTTTCTTCTTTGTCGCACTATTGCTTCAGCAGTGTCTTTTTCCCTTCCTGTCTGACTAGTTCCAGGTCTTTCATCTATTTCTTCTGCCTGGTCCTTAAGCTGACCTAGTTCAGGTTTAGACTGTATTTGATCTTCGTTTGTTAGTGATTCACTGGACTCTTCTTCCTGAACCCGTTCATCTATTACTAACTGATCCTGTTCATGCTCTTCGATCTCTTGATTTTCTTCCGCATGAACTTCTGCTTTGACTACTATCTGTCCCTTTCCAGTCTCCTCTGTCTCAGAAGGAGTGTCGATGACTTGAACTGTCCCTACTTGGCCTATTCCTTGATCAGATTTTATGATGGCTTTGATGATCTGACCTTCTCCTTCTTGTTCTGACTCACCTGCACTGTCCCACTCACTACCTAGGTAAGAGTATTTTCTGGTTCTTATTGGATCAAGAACTTGGTCATCAGCAGGAAACCATTCAACTTCTTGACTTGTGCCTGGTAGTTCGATGTCAGCGGGATCCGGACCCTCTTCTGGAGTCTCCTCAGCTGGACTACCTCCGGCTTCAGTCGCGTTTTCTCCAGTCACCTTCTTCGTGTGACTTGCATGGATCCACTTTGGTACCCCAGCACACTTCACAGCAGTTGTGGTGACAAGGATCACTTGTCGAGGCTTGCCCCACTTTGGTCCAAGGCAACTCTTCCGGGTGTGTTTCTTCAATACCACCCAATCACCTGGTCTCAGATTGTGTGCTGGAGTTGTAGGCCATTCAACAGCAGTCTCTCCAATCTGGTGAGAGATAGAACGCACTTGGTCACCCAACTGCCTGCAGTACTCTAGCACCATATCATCAGAAATACTTAGCAGTTTGTGTCCAGGTACCCATGCCTGTCGCATCATTCTTCCCATCAGCACTTCATGGGGGCTCAGGCCTGTCTTTCTGTTTGGAATACTTCTCAAGCTCATCAGCACCATGGGCAAAGCTTCTATCCAATTCATTTTTGTGGAGTCACACAGTTTTGCCAGCCTGGACTTGAGAGTGCCGTTTATCTGCTCGACTATTCCAGAAGCCTCTGGATGATAGGCACAGTGCAGCCTTTGCTCCATTTTGAATGCTTTGCAGAGTTCTTTTAGGACTTCGTTTGAAAAATGTCCACCTTGGTCTGTTTCAATTGTCTCAGGAATTCCAAAGCGGGGGATCAGTTCCCTAAGTAACAATTTAGCTACCGTCAGGGCATCGTTCTTCTTAGCTGGATAAGCCTCCACCCACCGGGAAAACAAGCAAACTATGACCAGGACATATCGATATCCCTTGCACAGGGGCATTGTTATGAAGTCTGCCTGCATCCTAATGAAGGGACCTTCTGCTCTCCCAATGGTACTTTGTTCCACTACTGTCTTCTTTCCTGCATTGAACTGTTGACACACTAAACACCTCTGACAAAGTTTGTCTGCTGTGCTCCTGAATTTTGGACTGTAGAACACCTTTTCAAACATTCGGCACATGGCATCCCTCCCAATATGTGTTGGTTCATGTATTATCCGGGCCATTGCGGTAACCAGTCGTTCGGGGAGTACAGGCATACCAGTCACGTGGACCACAACACCATCCTCTTTCCTTGGTCGACATTCATCCTGCCTCCACATGTTCCTTTCTTTCCTGTCTGTTGTCTGTTGTAGTTCTCTCAATTCATCCCATGTTCCCAATCTTTCAAACAACATCAGTTGGCAGCTGCTTTCCCCTCCCCATAATTTTATCAGGAGGGACATTTTGTGTCGGGCGCAGTACTGGGCAATTTGGTCAGCATATCTGTTTCCGGCTGTCACCTCGTCATTTCCAGATCGGTGAGCCACACACTTGACCACAGCCAATTCTTTGGGCAATTGGATGGCTTCTAGTAAGTTTTGTACTGGTTTCCCATTTCGGATGGGAGAGCCTGAGGAAGTCATGAATTCTCTTTGCAACCAGAGCTGGCCGAAGTCATGAACAACCCCATAACAGTACTGACTGTCAGTATAAACAGTTACTCTTTTGTTTTTCCCTATTTTACAAGCTCTTGTTAGAGCAATGAGCTCCGCTACTTGAGCAGATTTAACTTCGCAAAGATAGGAAGCCTCCAGGGTTCTTTCCAATGTGACTACAGCATAGGCAGCACTCAAACCTCCATTCTCATGTCTCAAGCATGAACCATCCACAAACATTTTGAGGTCTTCATCAACCAAGGCCACTTCCCTGATATCAGGACGGGGTTTTGTGCTAAATTCAGTCAAGTCTATGCAGCTATGCTCAATTTCATCTCCTGCCTCTACATCAATGGGAAGGGGCAATAGAGTGGCAGGGTTTAGAATATTACATCGGGAGATTATTACATTTTCTGCACCAATGAGAATCCTCTCATACTTAGTCAGCCGACTAGGGGTGAGATACTGTGTCTTGGTTCGGGTGAGCAAGATCACAACTGAATGTGGAACAAATACAGTGACAGGATGTCCCATCACAATGTTCTCACTCTGCTCTAGGCTTGTACAGGTAGCAGCTACTGCTTTCAGGCACCCAGGTAATCCAGCAGCCACTGGATCTAGGGCGGCCGAAAAGTAGGCCACGGGACGTCTAATCAGACCATGTTCCTGGGTTAAGACCGAGAGCGCACAATTGTCTCTCGTGTCACAGAACAGTTCAAAGTTCTTGGAATAGTCAGGCATTCCTACG
Source organism: Lissotriton vulgaris (assembly GCF_964263255.1). NCBI lineage: Eukaryota > Metazoa > Chordata > Amphibia > Caudata > Salamandridae > Lissotriton > Lissotriton vulgaris. The sequence continues at coordinate 41,048 of NW_028249241.1, forward strand.
GCTGGAGCTGTGCACAGACAATTTCGCAATGTTACCCAAGCAGTCATGCATTCATCATTCCAACAAACTGGGTCTTCCGCTCCTTTCTTTGTCATGTTAATCAAGGGTTTAGCTATAGCCGCGAAACCCACGATCCACTGTCTGCAGTACCCGACAACTCCTAGGAACATTCTTACTTCTTTATGAGTCACTGGTAGTGTCATTTCTCGAATTATTTTAATTCTTTCTGTAGTGACTTTCCGGATCCCTTTCTCTATCTGGTGCCCCAGATATTTTACTGAGTTCTTGCAGAACTGTAATTTGTCTGGTGAGACCTTATGTCCTCCTTTTCCTAGGTGATTCAGTAAGGCAATGGTATCAGTGACACAGTCGTCTTGACTTCCAGATGCTACCAGCAGGTCATCTATGTACTGTACCAGGACAGATTCTTTAGGCAGTACTAAGGATTCAAGACATTTCTTTAGAATCTGGTTGAAAATCGATGGACTTTCGGTGTACCCCTGGGGGACACGATTCCAGACATAGACCTGGCTGTTGAATTCAAAACTGAAAAGGAATTTGCTTTCTGGATGCAATGGGATGGAAAAGAACGCATGGCACAAGTCTATGACAGTGAACCATTCCGCATTCCAAGGAATTTGATACAGTATTACTGCAGGGTTAGGCACTATGGGACAGCAAGGTACTACAATTTGGTTTACCTTGCGCAGGTCCTGCACTACCCTATACTTTCCGCTAGGCTTCTTAATTCCAAGTATGGGTGAATTACAGGGACTGCTCATCACTTCCTGAATGATGTTTGCTTTGAGCAATCTGTTTAATTCCCTTGCGACTCCTTCTTTCACTTCTGCACTCATTTTATACTGTTTGGTATTTGGGTATACAGCATTTGCTTTTATAGCTATTTTAACTGGGTCTACATTTGCCATTAAGCCTACATCTTTTCCAGTAAAATCCCAAACTTCAGGTATTACGCTTGATTGCAGTTCTTCAGGTAGACTTTCAATGGACATGGGCTTAATTTCTGTGTCGGGCCTTAGTAACATCAATTTATATAGGCCATCTTCATCTGGGGTCTGGATTTCAACACCATTTGATTAGCAAAAGATGGTGCAACGCATTTTGCACAGCAAATCTCGTCCTAATAGGTTTACTGGACTGGAATCACAGACCACAAATCTGTGCATTTCCTTGAAATTTCCTATGGAAATTTCCATAGGTTCTGTTACCGGAGTACTGATTATTTGATTAGAAACTCCCACTACTTGGATAGCTTCTCCCGAGAGGGGTAGGTTAGGAACATCCGCTGTTCTCACAGTGGAACGGGTAGCACCAGTGTCCAACAGAAAGGTGACATCTGTCCCTTCAACCTTTCCTTCAATGTATGGTCCAGTCTGGTCTACCGGTAAGGAGGCGCCAAGCACGCACTCCTTGTCCTCCCCTCTCAAGCCCCGTCTGTATTGACCATCGCAGAGAAAAGTATCATTTAACAGGTACTGTGGAATGGGTGCATTTCTTTCATTCTCTCCTTCCCACACTTCGACCCTTTCATTCTGTTGACCCTGATTCCTATAATTCTGTCTAGGAGCGCGTGGCACCGGGGGTTGATTTACCTGCTGTTGGGTCTTTCGGATCCCCTCTTTCTGCACCTGTGGATTTAAACCATTTACGGGGGCATTATCAGCCTGCGAATGCGGACATTTATCTCTCCAATGCCCCATCTGACCACATCCGTGACAGGGGAATTTTCCCATAGCCTCTTCTCTACTCATTTTTACCCGGGGCCTGCCTCCACCCACAGTATTTGGATTTGGTGCATTATTAGTATTAGTCATTTTACTTAACTGTTTTTCTTGTTGTTCAGCTAACTTCACCTGAGCCCACATCACCTTCTCCTTTAGGGCTTTCTTTTTGTTCTCGATCTCATCTTCGCAGTATTTGGCATATTTGAGAACATCATCAATGGGTTTCCCTTGCCAACTGATTTTGTTATCCCTAATCCACTGGGATATTTCAGGTCTTAATCCTAACACGAATCGATAACTGAAATGGGTCATATCCTTCATGTCCACATTATCGATTCCACTGTAAGTTTTGAACACCTGTAGTAACCTTTCATAAAAGGAGTGGACTGATTCATCACGCTCTTGGGTAGTTCTATCTATACGGGTCCAATCAGTTTCCTTTGCAGGCACCTTTTTCTTCAGGTATTGTATGACTTGATCATACTTTCTCATTACTTCAGGTGAGGGAGCTCCAGTTACAGAGTCTCTCTCGTACTCCTCATTGGGCCAATCGATTTCAATTTTGCATTCTGTCCACAAATCTACAGGCACCACAATGTCGAAAAAACCATCCAGGTCTTTCAGAAGACATTTCTGAACTTTTATGAAGCGTTCGACCTGTCGGTACCAATCGACTGGTTTCTCCCGTAATTTTGGAAAGTCATTGGTAAATGATACTTGTCTGGACCAAGGGACATGGACATATTTTCCCCCTGGGACTTCTCTCATGGGACATAATTTTTCTGGTTTGTCAGCTTCTTGTAAGACGTACTCAGCAGTCCGTGGTCTCTCCTTGCTATCCTCCTTTTTCTTTGCCCACCTGGCTTTCCACTTGTCTAGATCTCCCCATTTCTGTGCTAAGTTTATCAGTTCTTTAATCTGCGTCTTCTTCCCTGCGGTATTCAGGTTTTCTAGATCTTTGTCTGAAAATTCTACCCTATAGGATTTCTGTAGTACCTTGGATCTGCTGATATCTATTCCCATACAAACTGCCGTGTCCATTAATTTGTCATAGTATATTTTTGCGTTCCGAGTCAGGTGTTTGCACATGAACAACAACTCATCTTCCTCCCGGACATTCAATCGTTCTAAACCCACATTCCCTGCGCTCAGTTCCTCTAGCTCTATTCTTAGCTTATAAATATCTAGTGGTTTCGGATGAGGGGTTCCCTTTTCTAATTCTCGGGTCCATCTTTCTATTTCCTCGGGAGTTACCACTGTCGCACTTTGAGTTCCTGATGAAGACTCTATTAGTACGTCTTTGTTCCCAGTCTGAGTTCCCATTCGAGACATACTAGGTCCCTGTTCCCTATTAGGCAGATCCATCAAGGAAGCCATGGACTCACATTCACTTGCTTGGTCATCAATAATGAGTGGTTCCCTTCCGGCGGGGGCATCATCGGGGGTTATGACTGGAGTTTTTGGAGTATTCATTCTGTCCCCATATAGGGGAAAAACTGGACCAATGGTTACTGGAATCGTCAGGGCTTCAGGATTTGGATTAATCTGAGCTATGGCATGTATGAGATCATTCCGCTGTCCTCTCAGGGCATCCCTTTCCTGCTCGTGTAATACTCGATTCATGGGGGGATCCTGTATCATTTGGGGTACTAGAGAAGGATATATATTCGGAGCAGATGGAGTGGATAAAGCTGGTCTTTCCTCGCCAAAGGGGTTGTAATTCGGGACCACGGGGTCGGGTCTACCAAATCCCTCTCCTCCCGCTCTTTTCTGTTCTATCCCTGTGGAATCGGCTTCACTAGTACTTCTTCTTCCTGAAGGTCTCAATGGAGTAGTTAAGCTTTGAGATCTGGTGTCTTCATTATAAGGCGGGGGACCTTTCATAAATAAGTCCTCTAAAAATTCATCTTCCGATTCACCCAGGGGCATCATGTGTCGGGTTTTCTCAGTACATTTTTTTCCTCCCATCATTTCATTAGCTCCGAACATGGGGAATAACCCTTCTACCATCATATTTTGTCTCCACTGTTTCAATTTCTGCTCCTTGGTTTCCTTTACCATTTTTGGATACCATCGGGTCACTCCCTTGTCCATTCGGGGTCTGTCTCGCTCTAGAGCCTCAATTTCCCATTCCTCTAAAGCTTCATACTGAGTTAATCTAGGTCTGGGATGTAATTCATTCATTCGGGTCCTCAGGTTAAATAGGACTCTCCCGTTAAAAGTACCATCATTGGGAAAGGCTAAAACTCCATCCTCCGCAGTGTACTTTACCCAGTTCTCTAACCATACACAGGTATGATACCCTTTTTCTAACATCATGAAAGAGGCTGGAGTATCTGGCGGAGGAATGATCACGCCCTCCCTAGTTCGTACGGGTTTGTCAGTTTTGAAGAAATTCTTTATTTTGCTGGCAAATTACATTTTTCTCTTTCCTCCGTACATGTTGTGAGGTCTGCCTCTGCTCATCAACTCTTTATGACACCCTAGATTTCGTGGATCAGGCAGAAAATCAGGGTACCACATACACCGCTCGTAACAATCTATAAGCTCGGTGCGGAAAATTTTTACTTCGTTTGTGCTTCCAATGCTAGCGCGACTCCAATTTCTCAACAACCAATCAGTGCAGAGGTTGCAAAAAGTTCTTGACCAATGGGTGTGCGGCCTTTCGCGAGATGCGTTCTCACGCTCCGGCACTCACCCCTCCCTTACAATTTCGGCTTCACTACACACCCGCTGGTTTAACCAATACCAGCGCGGCACGGAGTGACGTCAGAGCAGCCCTTCGACTGTCTCCCTCCTTTACAAGGTAACGGAAACTTTGTATTTTCTCTAAGGTGCTATTGTTAATTTTAGTCAACAACGTGTAACATTCGCCATTGTGTAGGAGTGTTCTAAAGAGATAGAAAGTTCTTCTTTTACTGCAAGTAAACCACTTCTGTCTACTTTTCATACACTTCGGATAGACTTCTCTTGCCTACCCTCACGCAAGCATTAGAAAACCTGCTATTACCCAGTCTCATCCACTTCTTCCCGGGATATATACTAAGCCTGGGGTTCGTCAGCGTTTCCCTTTGCTATCATACAAGCTCCGATGACTCTATTACTCCCTTAGTGTGACCCTTACTAGGTGATATCAGACCAAGGTTTCTATCAGCAGTCCCGTTACTTTCATTCATACAGTTTTCCGAAAAAGACCTAATTAGCGCTTCCAGTTCCACTTGAACCATGCACTAACCTTTCCTCCCTACAAATGACCTCAGAACGCGATGGATTCTACTCACCATCCGTTATACAATTCCCCGGGGATTTCAGACAACACTCAACAATCACACACAATTGGTTAACAAAACATATAATATTTAGCAGCAATACATATATAAAATCATTTAAAACAATTTTGAAATCGATTTCTTTTGCAATAAAATATTAAGTAACACAATCAAAAAAACAATTTTAGCAGCACATTTATTTTTCACGGTTTCTTTTCTAACTATCTTATCTACCTATCTTACTAGTCCTAACCATTCCTCTGCTTACCAGAAATTACTGATAGAGCGCGCGGGTCACCCGGGTCACTAGATTTCCAAATTTTCCACGCACTGGGCCCTGGCGTGCATATGATGACCGTGTTTTGCATGAACCGGGTGAAACCTCTGTCACGCTACTATGAGTAATCAAGTGGGTGACTCTTACACCACTTACTATTCATGTACCTGACTTACCACAGGCACATTACTCCTGACGGATCAGGAGCTAGCAGTGGACAGGAGATAAGGGTTTTCCTAAAAGGGAGAAAATTCTACTTTACACATTTAATACCTTTAGTATGGCTTTAATATGTAATGACCACAGACACTTTGATGGTTTTAAGGGTTTTATATATTATAAGTTTAGAACGAAAATGCCATTACAAGTAGGCAAATGCAAAGTAATACATCAATGATTAATATCAGGACCATGATATAACTATGGATTAAAGTGAGTATCATAGAGTAAAAGGGAACACTATAGGGCATGAATCAAAATGAACATTTATCTAATACAGTTTAATCTAGGGCAAGGACGTGAGGAAGACCTAATGTGTGACCTAATAATTTTATACTACTTCCTAAACCTTATGCTATCTTTCTAACTTCACGGCAACCATACTAAGGGAAAGGGAATAAGTGGAACAATCTAGATAAACAGTTGGGTTTAACAATGTCCTATAGGAAGGGTAAAAGTGGAACATCTACTAATAATCAATTGCATGAAATTTCATTCAAAAGAGACATGGAGAATATCACAGGCAAGATTGCTTTAATCAGAGGAGGAAAAGTTGAGGGTATAGTATAGACAGACACCTATGCCAATATTTACCTAGGTGAGAATGAGGACTAACCCTGGCCACGGGTCAGTTGGGAAAGAACGGGACAAGGACCCTCAAGGATTCAGGAATACCAGAAGGTGAGCAGGTACAGCTCATGGACAGTTAGGACAGGATACCCCTCAGGTCTGGGTCAGGACTGGGTTCACCAAGGTACGACCAACCCCTCACAGCTTCGGATGCAACGCCAGCGTTACCCCCTCTTCTGCACGGAATCCGTCAATAACCCCGATTTGGGTTTCGAATCTCCCAGCAAAGTGCTTCGCTTAGCACTTAGGACAAATTTCCACCCCTTGGAGTTTGTGGAAAGTTTCAGGCAGAATGCTCCGCAGCACTCTGTATCAGGCACCTATAGAGTTCGTAGGGTCAGTGACAGGTCTGCTACTCGGACAAGTCGGACAATTTCTCTAAGCTAAGCTAGGCTATATATACAGTTTTAAGTCCCCAAGACCACCCATAAATGTTGCAAAATGACAAAGTCCCATCTTCTGATTGGTCAAGGGAGGTAGTTTAAGACATTTGTCACCACCTATATTTCTATTACGTATTTCACGTGACATTACCCTCCCCCTAGCATCTGGGTTCCCAGGCATACGTGTGGGAAAGTACAATAGTAAAGTAAAGGTTTGAAACATTGTTGCATTTTTCAGAGTAAAAATAGCATGTCTTCAAGGGCGAAGGTGCGCTTGGAAAGGACAGTCCCATTTTCAATAGCCAACTGGCCAGGTTCCATTGCTGCACGTCCCAGATCTTAGGTCACGTGATGAGGGATACGTCAGCTTCAATATGGTTCCCGTCCCTACTTCCAGGCCCTCATTTACGCGGTACATGAAAAGTAAGCGAAAACAAATTAATAACACAGAATAAAATGAATACACTGTACACCATGACCAACTACTCTTAATCCCTTATTTTATAATACTTATAGCATTAAGAGTTAGTGCAGAAAAGATGCATAGACAAAAGCGGCTTAAGATAGCATGAAGCATGATTAGTGACAAGCGGCCATTTTAACACTACTGCGCATGAGCGAACTTTTCCCTCCAGATTGCGAGTGCGTCACATCACATGGGTATGACCGACGCATGCGCAGACTGGATTTCTGCAAAGCGGCCATTTCATTAATGTGCAAGCTTGATTACGATGAAAAACACATAGGCAAGCCTCCTAGGGACACCCGTGTGTTGGGGAAATACAAATAAATGACAAACAATCGAAGTTAGTGCCGTTATGATTTAAGGCGAGGTTCATGAAAGAGAGCAAGTCGCGTTACGTGCGAATCCTTGCTCCATCAGCTTTACTACAGTGATCTAATGTGCAACTAGAGTGCTAACATTCAGAATTTATGGCAAATGTGTGACACATCTGAATGCCTTCTTGATGGAACCAAAGTAAACAAGCATTGAAAATGCAATAGATCTCGCCCTCGTTTAAGTTAAAGCCATTCTGTTTGTAATGAGGTGGCTTTTTAGCTTTGCTTTTATTAGTGTTTTTTCAACTTTCATGTAAATAACATGCATCTGTATGCATATAAGTATATGTATGCATGCATTTATGTTTGTATTTATATAGATATACAGATGATATATGTTTATATATGTATGTATATATATATATATATTCACTGAAAAAACCATAGGCTATAGACCATATATAGTTAGGAATTAGCATTTACAAAACCTTGAAAATTCACTGAAAAAAACATAGGTTATAGACCATATATAGTTAGGAATTAGCATTTACAAAACCTTGAAAATTCACTGAAAAAACCATAGGTTATAGACCATATATAGTTAGGAATTCACATTTACAAAACCTTATTTTACTCACACAAAACCATTGAAATTCCATATATAGTTAGTTGCACTAACTATATATCGCGCACCCGCAATCCACTGCTGATGATGTCACATATTTCATCCTTCATGACATGGTCAGTGACATCACTGATGACATCACTGATGACATCTCAAATTACATCACTGATGACATCACTGATGACAACATCCAGTGACTGTATGTTTCTGTAAAGTTAAAATATGTCTTACATATTGAAGAATGAGTGGATGTATAAGTGTCTGGATGAAGGATTTAGTAGGTGCATGACTGACTGTATGAGTGAGTGATTAAATGTGTCTCACTGAGTGCATGGGTTATTGACTAAACTGTCTTAATTTGTGCATCATTATGTCTGTTGTTCTGTAAACTGTTGCATGTGTTGATAAGTAGCTATATGAGTAACTATATGGGTTATTGATTGGTTGCCCAAGTATTTGAATGGGAGATTGAGTGTGTGTGTGGGTGGCTGGGAGGTGTATGACTCTGTGCATAGATGTGTGAGCAGTTGATTCACTAGATGTATGGTTTCAAAAGTGCATGTGGAAACAGCTGTATGGGCGGTTGACTGTGTGCATGAGTGTATTGGTGAGTGAATGGATATCTCAGTGCTACATGTCAAAGTAAGTACATATGTAAAACACAGTACATGTGAGAGTTGACATATATAAATAACTGAGCATAAGAGCCAGTGAATGTTTGAGTGGCTGTATGGATCATTGTGAACTTGTATCAGGGATTGTATAAGAGAGTAAATATGTGTTAGTATATGTTTGAATAAGTAAAGTTTGTATAACTGTATAGTTGAGGAAATGGAGGTGTGATTGATTCTTTGCATGACTGACTAGGTGTGTGAGTAACTCCATGGATGAGTGACAGTCTGTGAGTGTCTGTTTACACTGATTGTATCTAAGGTTATATTAGAGTCTGAAGAGGTTCATCGTATTATCACATGAATGATATCATCAGTGATGTGATCAGTAATGTCAAATGAGATGTCATCAGTGATGTCATCAGTGATGTCATTTGAGATGTCATCAGTGACGTCATTTGAGATGTCATCAGTGATGTCATCAGTGATGTCACTGACCATGTCATGAATGATGTAATATGTGACATCATCAGCAGTGGATTGCGGGTGCGCGATATATAGTTAGTGCAACTAACTATATATGGAATTTCAATGGTTTTGTGTGAGTAAAATAAGGTTTTGTAAATGTGAATTCCTAACTATATATGGTCTATAACCTATGGTTTTTTCAGTGAATATATATATATATATATATATATATATATATATATATATATATATATATATATATATATATATATGTATATATATATATATATATATATATTACACAATACACACTCGTCTCCAAATAACCAGCGTACCCGTAGTCATCAGGTGTCACCGGTCGAAAAACGAAAGTTGACCCAGGCTATATGTATATATATATATATATATATATATATATATATATATATATATATATATATATATATATATATATATATTTATATCATAGAGTATGTCAGGGGAGGACGGTCCCTGTAGTCAAACATTCATCGAGGGTGCGCGTCAAATCACGCTCATTGTGTGTCCCTGTATCCCTGCATCTTGATGAATGTTTTACTACAGCGACGGTCCTCCCCTGGCATACCCTATGATGTCTGTTGAACAAACAAGGCATCTATGACCATACCAGGAATAGGTCCTATCAGTATGGTCTGTATGGTTGCGTGCATGTTTACTATAATTTGATTGCGGAGCAAAAACCAATAAACCATCTAAAGCAGGGTTAAATCAAGGTCCTGAGAAAAGCCGAATGACCCTTTATGGGTAGCATAATGGCTGTAACAAGTCAACCTAATAGATGCCTGGGAACATTATATCCTAAGAGCATCACATTGTTCTGTTAACCTGGTCCTAAATTCTACATCATTAAAATTTGGCATTTTAGGATTCAGAGGCTATTTTATTTCAGCCATGCTCCCTGCCTTCGCTCACTTCTATTATCAGAACAGTTCCCCTTACAAACAGGTTGAGCCACCCATTCACGTTCAGTGTTTGGGTGAGAGTCCAAAGATGAAGCAAGCCGTGGGTGGTACCTGTAGGTGAGGACCCTATATAAATATATATGCTTATATATTTGCATACAAATACATACTGGTCAAAAGATAGATACTATTAATCATATAATTCACATATCTGAGAAATTGTGAAGGGAGCACAAATTTACCTGGGTGCATGTCGCTCACTCATCTTAGATACTTATATGTATGTATGTGTGTTCTTATATAGCGCTCGATGTTACCCTTGGACATCTCGGCGCTTGCCTTGGGAACCCGTCCTGGTTTTTCCCTGTGAGATCACCCGTGCTGGGCATCCCCAAGGTGAAAGCCAGGCATCCCGACGCGGGGGGCCGTTGTGGAGATTAAGCAAGCTTGTTGCCCAGAGCTGCATAGTGTGAACTCGTGCTTAGAGTGGACACCGAAGCGAGAATTATCGAGTCCGTGGACAATTGGGTTGAGGACCCTGCTGCGTCGGGTATCAAACCCTGGTCCCGGGTCTGACCTCAGCTTCAGGGTATGCCTCCTCTAACCAGTGAGCCACACTTCTCCATATAAACATGAACACCTTAGAAACTGGGTTCCACTCACTTTTGTTTATTGAGTACTCTAGCTTACCTGTCGCGCGTTGCTGCGATCTCAGAAGAAAGGAAATTTAGGGAAACTTGTTATGATAACATTTAATTTACATTGTGTCATTTTTATTGAAACATTCATTTTAATATGGAAAACATTTTAAAGTGTTGTTTTAATTCTGTTAATTTATTCGAGTGCTTGCGGATACACAGTATTTTTAGTTTTCCCTTCTGGTGCGTACATGAATAAATCAGAAGGTTTTCCGACGCGTGAGCTGGCCACATACAGTTGTCCATGTGAGAAGCACGGATTCTCCAAATCTAGTCCACACAATTGCAGCGATTGTGCTTGTGCTTTGTTGATGGTCATTGCAAAAGCGAGTCGCACCGAAAACTGTAAACGTTCAGTATTGGAAAGATTATGAGTGCCCTGGGGGGCTGGGGGGCTGGGGGGCTGGGGGGCCGAGATTTACCAAATTTTTCTTTTTCTTTTTTTTTTTTTGCCAGAAACCTTCGCGGGTGTGTATTCAACAACTTTTACCAAATTGTTTTTTGTTTAAATCTTTTTTTTTTGCCAGAAACCTTTGCGGGGGTGTACTCAACAACTTCCCAATATGTCATGCTGATCGGATGAATGGTGTTGTAATGCATAAAGGACAAACAGACATAATTTCGTTTTTATATATATAGATATCGAAACTGCTAAGCTGCGGGCACACCCACCTTAAGACTTCTCAATCCTCCCTAGTTTGTTTAATAATTTCCTTGAGGTACACTGGCACCAGCATTCAAAGTGCAGACTATGAGCAAGAGGGAAAATCAGCCAAAGCTTGGTGACTAGAACCCCAAACATGGTAGTGAAATGCTGCTCACATGCCAAGACTGTAAGCATAAATGAGAGCTCCACTACAGCTTATGGAAGATCTCCATCGACACAGACCTGAATAGATGCTTCTATGGTGATTTCTAAATATGAACCCTGTTTCCTTTTTGCAGGTTATTCCAACTGTAATGTGCATTTTCGAAATTGTTCTTGTGCTTACAATCCGTTAACAGCTGTGAGCAGTGTTTAGAGCATTATAGTGATTTGAAAAAGAAAATTGCTATTCTCCGCACTCTCTTTGTCCTACGAACCGTTCAACATGTATGATCAGTCAGTGATTATAAACAGTTCATATTCAGCCTCATTATGACTAGCTATGGAGAACAAGGCTGCAGGATTGCCTTGGGAAATGCCTTTATTACAGGGCCAAACCCTATCCTTGGGTGGTTTTAACACATAATCTGTCATTTTCATAGTGGCAGTGGGGTGTAAGATTCAACTGGTAAAAGCCACAGGCAAAGCTTTCAGTGGCACGGGCAGTGCAACAGCACAGCTGATGAGCCCTTTTAATCTGTTTTCAAGCAACTCACTCAACAGGTATTTATGAATGTATCATTTAATGTTTGTATTCCTTTAGGTCTTGGGGGAGGACTGAGAGGTCAGAAGTCTTGCTTACGGAGATGGAGAGCTAAGGAGGGTTGGATGCCATCTGTTATGACCAGTTTCTCAGACCAGATAGAACCAGCTCACCAGAGCACCACCAACCTGGCCAAAACGTAACCACCTCCCTCCTCAGGACCCATCTATCCAGGCACCTGGGTACCTACCTGAGGATGGGGAACTCGCAATATACAAGCTCATATCATTAGGAATACCACTAAATCTATAGGGATTACTAGGAATACTCACTGATTACTAAGGACGTCCATGCCCTACACCACACTCATACCTCTTAGTCTCGCGACCACATGGGTCCAGACTAATCTACCCTGGGGCAGTTCTGATTATTTACCATTACACACTGACTACAGTCAGTGCTCACTCGGCACCTCTGCAATCCTGCGTGCCTACACACCGGTCTGCAGCCCTAGTGCTCTCTTCCTCACAGCCTGGTCCACAATCCGGCGGACCTCCACACCAGGTTCACCCTGGTGCTCTCTTACTCACAGCCCGGTCCACAATCCGGCGGACCTACACATCAGGCTTCCACCTGATGCTCTCTTTAACGCCCCTTACCAACAACGATCACTTTCCTATGAATACCTTCAGCTCTCTCTCTCTCTCTATGTTTGGAAGTTTCTCTCACTGTTCACTAGAGGTTCACTACTACTACAATATTATGGGATGGCCGAATTACTTAGTGTGTAACTGTTTCCCTAGCTTAAGGGCTCCTCTCTCTCCCTAATTATTCAGTGGCTACTTACCGGATCAGGGGCAGCATCTGTTCTGGCTGTAACACCTGACTAGAAGGAAAGGTTACCTGTGCTTTAAGAACAAGAGACACACACTGTATGCAAGAGTTATTCCCTGATTTAAACGCTCTCTTTCATAAGAACAACACATGCACACTGGTTCACTAAGAACTGGGGTATCTTTATTACAATAACAATAGAATGGGAATAGACACATACACAGATCTGCGGGGTCTCTGTAACTAACAGGAACTGTAACACACCGCTGAAAGAAAAGGGATTAGACATACAGTATAAGGACAAGGTTATCTGCGGGGTCTCTGTAACTAACAGAAACTGTAACACACCGCTGAAAGAAAAAGGATTAGACATACAGTATAAGGACAAGGTTAATGTTTGGAAATACAGAAGGATATCACCTGAGGGGTATGAGGTCTTGCTCTAGCTGTCATCTGGGCTCCTCTCTCATCTGTGCCTTAGCTCGTCTTAGATCCTCTCCTGCACTCTTGGACACACATCTGCGCTGATCACTCTGCACTGGATTCCTCTCCCCCACGAACTCTCTCCACCTTCCAACTTCAGTCTAATTGTTTCTGACGCTCTGATAACCGTTCGCTCCACTAGCTTCTTCACTCTATCTGATTGTCTCCATGCCAATGTCCAATTTACTCCAGCTGCTCCCACAGATTAATCCACAATATAACTTCAGTCTCTTCCAAAAGGCATTACTTCAGACTCCAGCTATTCACAACTCCTCCTGATAAGTAACTGCTTCTGACTGCTTCCTTCAGTTCCAGCTCACTGACTGTCTGTCTGTCTTATCTCTGTTCCAAGCATCTTCTGTCTCTTCTCCTCCTGCAACTCCACTCCTCTCCTCTGCTTCAATCCAACTCAACTGCTTCCAGATCAAACTCTTTCCAGCTCGAACTCTTTCTGCAACTCCAGCTCAACTCACTGCAACTTCAGCTCAACCAACTAACTCCGACTCTGCACTTCACTAATATGGAATGCTGCTTCCTCATGGAATGTTCCAGCCATCAGCCTCCTCCCACCAGGTCCATGCACCAGGCTCCTTGCTCTAGACGCTCCCACAGTGATCAACTGCTTGTTTCGTCTAGAGACCTGAGCCCAGGGACACTTCTTGATTAGATTCAGCTCCGGCCGGTTCTCTCCGGTTCGCTTAGGACGAACAACAGCTCAAAACTAAAATGGAGTCTCTCTAGTTCTGGGCCTTGTAGGCCTGAGAAGGATGAAATAACCCTTAGCTCTGTCAGAGTACCTACACAAACCATACCAATGTGTAATATAAAGTCAGGACCACAGGATCCACCCTCTACTATAGGCAGGATAATGAAAGGACACATTATGTCAAAGCCAATAGGCAATAGATGGATTAGAGTCAAGAATAAGGGATCTATCATCATATAAAGCAGCTATCCTCTTCTAGGTCTGGAAGAAAGGGCTTAAAAGGGCCAACACAAGGTAAGAATACAGACTATAGATGTGAGAAAGCTTAAAGTCTTCATCACTCCGAAATAGAGCCAAAAACCGTGTCAGAACACCATCACAGGGGTGTTGCAGAGGTTTTTTCAGATTGCTACTGGTCTTAGCTGCTTTGTGATTGAATGATTGCACCATCAGTCATCCAATGTCAAATCAGTTCAGTTCATGACTGTGCAGTTGTGAAGTTGCAACTGGAGACTATTTTCAGCCTAGGCCACAGGAGCACTAAAAGTGATTGGCAGTTAATGAGTGCACACTAGAGTGGGTGAGACAAGTTGGAGAAAACTGATGTTCTACAATAGCCCAGTTGTGATGCGGTAAAGAATCAAGTTCCAGAAAGTCAAAGAATAATTATGTGCTTGAGAGCACTCAGGTGTATGACTTACAATTTGTCATCTGGTGGATCTTTTTAAGTTGACACAAGGGAGCTATCAATAACAAAACTACTCAACTTTTGTAAACCACATTTAGTCCCACAATAAGGAATAGGAATCAGTGCTTGAAGGTAAGTAGTTTAATTGCCAACTAATAATCAGATCAGTATATATGAATATCAAGAATATTAAAAAATAATACAAGATCATAGCTGGGAAACTGAAATATCGCAATAGGTTCAGTTTAAATAGAATACGATATGGAATAATAACAGCCAAAGCAATACAAAAATATAGAAATAGGAATAGGTCTCCTTAAAGAAAATCTAATTCTCAGTTTTAATTCCCTTAAAAAAAGTTTTATATACTTCCAGCTTACCGGGTCCTGCTGTTTTACCTGAGGCTAGACTATTAATAGCTCCATAGTAATGGGTTCCTCAAGTCTTTCTGCATCTAATATATCTATTTTTTGCAGTCAAGGCCCTGTAACAGCTTTTCTGCAGCCTGCGTATCAGGAGGTTCGCCTGTATAAAGTGTCTCATAATATTCCTGGAATACCTTTAATATACCTTCATCCGTATCAGACAAGTTCCCTCCAGCATCTACTACTGGTCCAATTCTTTGGGCCGCTTCCCTTGATTGCACCCTTTGTGCCAAGCGGCGGGCAGTTGCCTCCCCGTATTCATAGATTGAATTGCAAATGTACACAATCTGTGTTGTGTAGAATACTCCAACACTGATAATCAATATCACTGCGACCTTAGTCGGACATGCACTTAATTTTCTTTTCAGAACACATGTATTGAAAGACCACACAATTAGAAGCGCCAAATAATTCCCAAGATATTTACAACACTTTTATTGGTGTACTCAATGAATATAGGTTGCGTGCGAAAAAGGAAAAGGGATGGGGAGTGATGGTGGATAGTGTAGGAGTATAAGTCAAAAGGAGTAAGAGAAATTTCATCTTGGTACTTTACAAATTACTGGTAACAAAAACCAGTTACAGGAGACCTGTCCTATACATAAAAATCACTTACATGTAAATCTGTAAATTCCCACTGTACAATCAATGCAACATCAAGGTGTATCAGATAGGACGTAGGTATAGGTCTTGTATAATGGAGGGCGTCGACGTTTCGACTAGGCTGATGCAAAGAGGGAAATTCGAACCTCAGCTGTGCTCGGAGGATTTCCCGATCACAATCCCATTGGGTCAGCCCAGGACAGGCCTCAGAAAACAATTTGCCTAAAAACTTTCGCACATCTTGCCCCTCTGTCCCCTCTAGAATGTCCAATATGCGAAGATTATTACGCCGTAGGCGATTCGCCAAGTCCATAATCTTCCAAAGTGTATTGTCCTTTGCAGTGCGGAGTGCCTCAGTTGTTGCTTTCCACGCAGCAAGCTCGTCCTCTAAGTTCGAAATGCGTGCCCCAGCCTCATTGAACCTCTCAGCAAACTCGGAGCAAGATTTTGCCACTCTCCACACTGAATTCTGGAGCTTGCAATACGCTCCCTGAGTGCGCAAGCTTTCTGTGCGGGTCTCCTCCCTATGGGCCATGATACTTCAGTAAATGAGAGCCAAGGAGATGTCTTCGGGGTTCTCTGTCTCATTCAGTCTCATATATGGCCCCCCTCGCACAAGTGGTCCGCCATCACAACCTCAATATCATCTCCTACGCCGACGACACCCAGCTCATCCTCTCTCTCACCAAGGATCAACACACAGCCAAAACCAACCTCCAGGAGGGAATGGGATGACTCCTGGGGGCCGACCACACCCATTGACCATGCACGCAACCTAGGATTCATCCTCGACTCTTCCCTCTCCATGTCTAAGCAGGTCAACGCCGTCTCCTCCTCCTGCTACAAAACCCTCCGCATGCTCCGCAGGATCTACAAGTGGATCCCGACCGAAACAAGAAGAACGGTGACACAGGCCCTCGTCAGCACAAGACTGGACTACGGCAACGTACTCTACGCAGGAATCCCAGCCAAACACCTACGACGACTACAACGCATCCAAAACGCCTCTGCCCGACTGATCATCAACGTCCCCCGCGGCAGCCACATCACGCCCCACCTGAAAGTCCACACTGGCTCCCCGTCGACAAGAGGATCACCTTCAAGCTCCTCACCCACACACACAAAGCACTCGTTAATGCCGGACCAGCCTATCTGAACAGCAGACTCAGCTTCTACACCCCCATCCGCCAGCTCCGCTCCGCCAGCCTCACCCTCGCCGCCGTACCCCGCATCCAACGAATGACCTCTGGCAGCAGATCCTTCTCCTACCTCGCCGCCAAGACCTGGAACACCCTCCCTACCCACATACGGCAGACCCAAGACCTACTCTCCTTCAGAAGACTCCTCAAGACCTGGCTCTTCAAGCAGTAGCAGCACCCCTCCTCCCCATAGCGCCTTGAGACCCTCACGGGTAAGTAGCTCGCTTTACAAGTACTCTGATTGATTGATTGATTGATTGAATTTTCCCAGAGGCTGCCCCATTTACCCCGGTGTCACCCATAAATGAACAATCCGACTGGAAGGAATCTGTACTTTTCGCCATCATAAGGCCTGCATTCTCCCCTGAATCAACCTTTTTACGGATTGTATTATGGAAGCCCCCCTGTTTGGATGGAGTACTCACATCTGTCTCGTCCACCGAGGTATCAGACGGTTCAGACATTGTCACTTTCCCTTACATTGTCCTGGTTGTCAGTCTTACTTCCACTTGCCCCCAGCACTGTGCTTTCCTCGTGTATTTTGGCTCCTTTTCCACTTTCTTCCCCCTTTTTCCCCATTTCTCGGTGTTTATCACCCACTATGTTGTCCTTATCCAATATCAAGTCCGGTGTTAAGTCCTGAGAGAGCTTCTCCCCCAGTGTACCAGCTTCAACATTTTGTGTTTTCATGTTTATTTTAGATCTAGGGGCATAACTTTCTTAATCTTTCCAGTTAAAAACAACGCGGGAACAGACTTCTTACCGCTTCTCCGTGGTAGACACCAACTTCTTCTTCTGGGGCTCTTGTACTGGCCCTTGTCCGCTGCCTCCACACTGC
Source organism: Lissotriton vulgaris (assembly GCF_964263255.1). Classification (NCBI taxonomy): domain Eukaryota; kingdom Metazoa; phylum Chordata; class Amphibia; order Caudata; family Salamandridae; genus Lissotriton; species Lissotriton vulgaris. The sequence continues at coordinate 58,819 of NW_028249241.1, forward strand.
TCCTCGCCTTTCCCCGTCCTAATTTTGGGGGCATTGCAGTGTTAAGCGGTCTAGCTACCCAGGCCCCTTCCAACCTCGTCAGCGTTCCGCACGCACCACTGCGCGCACACACAGAAGACCGCCCAGCTGGAGTCAGCAGCCTCCAGACCTTCACTCGAGGAAACCAGCAGAGGCTCAACAGCATTGCCGCCGTCGCGCACCAAACCAGTAGCCGAGTCTACAGACCCCTCACAGCCCTGCCTGATGACCAGATCCGACAGAGCGCGCCTTTGGCATTCTTGGCACCATTGGTGCGGTAAGTCTAACAGGGGGGAAAACTTCGGGAGCTCACACGACCACACTCACTGCCGCCATCTTGCCTCTCCTCGCAAATAGACGGATATGCTTACCACCTTTCTTCAGGTACAGACAGGAGACTGCTGCTGTCCTGGGATGAAGCTAGCATAATGGATTTTTTAATAACAGACAAGCCCGGTCCAACAGCCAGGCTTGTATCGGCCAATATCATTACTGAATGTAGATGGCAAAATCTATGCCTAAATTCGGTTGGCTGACGTTATTACCCCGCTAGTCTCAGCACGGCAACATGGATTCATACCAATGAGAGGGTCTACTTATCATATTAGCCATGTAGTTACCTTGTTAGATATAGCCAATACTATGGGGAATAAATTCAGTTTGATTTTATTAGACGCCTAAAAAGCGTTCGACCGGGTCGCGTGGGAATTTTTATGGGCGGTGCTATGGCAGGTGGGTTTTCAGCAGCATTTCCTTAAAGCTATTCAAGTTTTATATAGATGCCCTATGGCTAAGATATGTATTATGGGTCTTGAATAAGGTTCAGTAAATATAACGGTGGACAAGGCAAGGGTCCCTTGTTGTTCTCCTTATATGTTAACCCCTTTTTAATGATGTTGGAGCAAAGTGCAGGAATAGAACAAGTAATCTGGAAACAAGAGCATTATCGTGTTCTTGCATATGCTGATGATGTGGCGGTGGTCACCCCTAATCCCAGGGGGGCAATCTCCAAGATAGAACAATTAGCAGCAGAGTATTATGTTTAAATCAAAAGTGTTTTAATGATCATCGTGTTGCAAGCGAGGTTTCTTATTTAGGGGTTACAATAATAACATGTTTGAAATCCTTAGTTGAGGTCAACTGGGGTAATATTCTAACGGCGGTACGAAAGCAGCTACCGCCGTTCGTTCTTAAATACTTATTTTGCCCAAGGTTTTATATTTTTTTTTAATCCGTTCCTTTAGAAATCCCAGGAGCACAATTGGTTATATTACAGTCGATATGTGCGAGGTTTCTATGGGCACAAGGGAACCCCCGGAGAGCAATGCGCTATATGGTTCTACCACAGGAAAAGGGGGGATGAGCAGTTCCTGATTTTACTTTATATTATCTGGCTTGTAAGTTGCAGTGCATGAACATTCTGTTCACAGGGACAGAACAGTTTGATATTGCCGAATCACCTTCAATATATCAATTGTTATTGGGTAGTGATGCGAAAAACTGGTTGTTTGTCAACTTGGAACCCAGCAACTATAAATAAAAGATTCAAGGTTCTGAATGCTGCGTATAAGGTGTGGAAAGTGGTGCGAAAGTGGTACAGATTCAAGAGGGTCTCTGAGTATACCCCGTTCTCTGCCACCATGCTTTTGCCCCCGATATTTTGGGACCGGATTACGGATAGATGGCGGACAAAAGGTATTCAATACATTGGGGACCTGAGAATGGGGACATGATGTCATTTGAGATGTTGGTCAAGAAGTATCGCCTCCCCAGAACTGATTTTTTTTAATTTCTGCAAATCCTTGATTACCTACTTAAGAGCCAATGGAAGATTGATATAAATCCAGTAAGTGAAGGTCTAAGGAAAGCGGCAAGCATTTGCTTGTTATATAACTTATTACTAGAAACTAAGGAAGGGGATTTAGATAGGCAAAATACTATGTGGGATAACAGACTTGGGTGTCAAGGGACATGGCTGGAAAATTCCATTGAATTGGCGGGGAGATTACTGATGTCCTCCGCACACAGCACTACAAGACTATTTTTAACCTCTATTAAACTCCAGCTAGGTTGCTAAAATGGGGTGGCGTTAATGATGGTAAGTGTTATAGGTTTGGAGCAGAGGATGCAGGAATTGTCCATATATCTTTTATATGTGGGCACTTAAGTAAATTTTGTTAGGGACCTATAAAAAAATTCTTGGCGGAACTGCTCGGGAGCCCGATTAAATTGACTGCATCCCATGTGTTGTTAGGGGTAACGGAGGGAGATGGATGCGACCAGCTGGCATACAGACACCAATATCTGATTTTTGTAGTCACAGCTATGGCCCGGTTGTGGTGGCATCAATGTGGCTGCATAAGGATGCTCCGACTTTCGAGCTATGGAGGGCAAGATTTTTTTCCATCTTTAATCTAGAATACAGCTTATATGCATTAAAGGGGGCTCGGAAGTTAGGTAAAGACATTTGGGGGCCGGTGGTCTCCTATTTGGATGAATGAAATGCTATGAAATAAACATATGTATTTTATGGAATTATGACATGCAGCTTATATTGTACTTTGCACTCTTTTCTTCTCTTCTTCTCCCTGGATCAAAAGCAATATTCGATATATTTTGTGCACTGCACCAAGCACATTTTATACTGTTGTAAAGAGGGGATACAATTCGAGAGTTGGACATATTAATGACTCTTTTCCTCTGCTTTTACTAAATGTATGTTTTATGCTAGTACTGCTGGATCTTCTTTTTCTCTTTCCTGTATAGGACCATGTGAGTGGTTTTTTTTTAACCATTGATTGTATAACTGAAATGTATTTATTGTTTTTCGATGGGGCTTCATGGATTAATACAAATATTTAAAAAAAAAGAAAATCTCATTCTTTCTCCAAAATATGAATAAGTTCTAAGGTCATCCAATCAAGGCTCTTAGTTTAAAATTAGTATGGTTCGTAGAATATGGTCTCAAGGAAATTTGGAAGTGTGAGAAGGTGTCAGCATATTAAGGACCCCAGTAGAAGTCTTTCATAATTGGAATAAGTGTTAAGCATGAAGCGTTAAACTTGCAAGAATAAAGGATTCACAGAGGTCTGTACCCCTCCAAGTCTAAGGCAATCTGCTGTTTTCTAATCAAGTGAACATTAATTAAAACCAGTAAAACTTCAACAACAATCATATCTCTTCCCACCCATCCAGGAAAACATCATTTTACTTCTCTTGGTATGCATTTGCAACATTACCAGACTTTCCCAATCCACAGAACTTGGAAAGTTACTGCAACCTTGAGCATTCCTCATTCCTGGCATGCGATCAATAGGAGGCTTCATCAGCTCATTAGGTCTTCAAGACTCTTGCTAAGATTTCTCTTCTCAGCCCTTACACTCAAGAAACTAGAATAGACAACAATACTTCTTTTTCTAGCTAATTAAATCATGAGAAAGCACCTGCAAAGGAAAAGAACAAACTGGCAGAGCAAAATACATATCAAAATTGAGGCCTGTAGTCAGGCTAACTTTAACAGAACATTTAGCTGTGCACTTCGAGTACATGGCTATACGTGTGCACATATAACTCAAGAACAAATGTAAATGTGAGTAAAAGCATACATGGTTACACTTTCAAATATGACTTTCAGAATACGTGCAAATGTGCCTTAAAGTATTAAAGCAAACGTGAATACAGAATACATATCTTCATGTTAAACTGAACATGTGCGCACACATTTTAATAAACATGTAGGGATATAAGGGCATTTCTGTGATGTGTAAGAGTGGAGTCTAAATTGTGCTACTCCATGCCCAAAGCCCAGCGCCTGGTAAGTGAGAGTCCCAGCTGCTGGCTACTTCAAATGACAATGACTCTCTTAAATGAGTCCATGTGTGCCCCATAATTAGGAGTCTTTGCCTAAGCAGTGTTCAGGTTTAATTCCGTGCAGTCCTACCCTTATTGCAGCCAGAGCTCTACAGTAGTGAAATAGATGGAGCAGGTTGGTGAATGCTAGGTGGAGTGCATTAACCCTGTCAGCATTATTGTCTTTTTCTCATCAGCACCTGACTGAATGTTTGCTTTTCTGCAGTCTCTGTCCTCTGCATGTGATTGCATTGAAGAAAGCAGAATGGCCAGAGTACTGCAGGTGCATATTCCCCAATAGGGCTCTGGGGATGTGCCCCCCCATGAAATTATTTCCTTCACATTCCTGTACAAATATTAAATAGATTGATATACTTTGAGATATGATCATATCTCTGAACAAATCAATGTATTCAAGTCTTGGCTGTTGTCCCAGGGTGCGTGCCCTGCCTCGCTCTGAATCAGGAGACAAAAGCCAGGCAGTAAATCAACTTTCTGAATGTTGATGCACGATGCAGGGCTTACCGTTCTAAAGCCCTTCATAATGAATAATTGCCATTGTGGTCTATGGCTATATTCTTTATAGGCCAGAGACGCTGTCAGCATAATGGTTTAGGGTGTTGAAGTCTCCCTCCTTGCATGAGAGAAA